>NC_139971.1:42849580-42909580 GCF_963993115.1 Abramis brama
CTATAGAACAAAAAGAGTTAAATAAACTTATAACTTCATCTAAAACAACAACATGTTTATTAGATCCTATACCAACTAAACTACTGAAGGAAGTGTTACCTATAGTGGAAGAGCCTCTCCTCAATATTATTAACTCGTCTTTATCTTTAGGTCATGTTCCAAGAACATTTAAACTGGCAGTGATAAAACCTCTCATTAAGAAACCACAATTAGACCCGCATAATCTAGCAAATTATAGACCCATTTCAAATCTACCTTTTATGTCTAAAATACTAGAAAAAGTTGTGTCCACTCAACTGGGCTCTTTCTTGCAAGAAAATGATATCTATGAAAAGTTTCAGTCAGGATTCAGGCCGCATCATAGCACTGAAACTGCGCTCGTTAAAATCACAAATGATTTACTCTTAGCTTCTGACCAAGGCTGTATCTCAATACTAGTTTTACTTGATCTAAGTGCTGCGTTCGATACTATAGATCACACAATACTCTTAGATCGACTACAAAAATATACTGGTGTTCAAGGACAAGCATTAAGCTGGTTCAGATCATACTTATCAGACCGCTACCATTTTGTCTATTTAAATGGAGAAAAATCGATCATAACTCCAGTAAACTATGGAGTGCCGCAGGGATCTGTGTTGGGCCCTCTGTTATTCTCAATATATATGCTGCCACTTGGAAATATTATAAGGAAACATGGAATTAGTTTCCATTGTTATGCTGATGACACTCAAATATATATTTCATCACGGCCGGATGAAAACGCTAAATTATCCAAATTGACAGAGTGTGTTAAAGATATAAAAGATTGGATGACGCGTAATTTTCTATTATTAAATCCAGACAAGACAGAGGTAATACTTATCGGTTCAAAAAACCGCCCACAAAACCTCTCACAATACAACTTTGACATCGTAGGATGTCCTGTTACTTTATCCTCTACAGTAAAAGACCTGGGTGTTATACTCGATTGCAACCTGTCTTTTGAAAATCATATTTCGTATGTTACAAAAACAGCCTTTTTCCACCTTAGAAACATTGCTAAGCTACGTAATATGCTATCAGTTTCTGATGCAGAAAAGTTAGTTCATGCGTTCATGACCTCGAGACTAGATTACTGTAATGCTTTATTAGCTGGTTGTCCTGCATCCTCAATAAACAAGCTACAGTTAGTCCAGAATGCAGCCGCTAGAGTTCTTACTAGATCAAGAAAATATGATCATATAACACCGATTTTATCATCACTACATTGGCTACCTATAAAGTTCCGTATTAATTACAAGGTATTGCTACTGACTTATAAAGCCCTAAACGGCTTAGCTCCAGTCTATTTAGCGGATCTTCTATCACCCTATAATCCATCGCGCTCTTTAAGATCAATAAATTCAAGGCTTTTGGTCATACCTAGGATATCCAGATCAACCAAAGGAGGGAGAGCATTTTCACATTTGGCTCCAAAACTCTGGAATAGTCTTCCTGATACTGTTCGTTGCTCGGACTCACTCTCCCAGTTTAAAGGAGCTGTATGTAAGATTGTGGCCAAAACTGGTACTGCAATCACTTTCAAATTACTGTAGAGCGGTGTATCCCCTCCCCCTTCCCCCTGACTCGAGGTTGCCAGATAGGCTGCAGGATCCAGCAGGAACGTAGGCTGACACGTAGCTGTGGTAACTAGAGCAGAGCTGGCAACCCGGATGCTGAAACACAACTGACTTTGTGATTGGTAGATAGGCAGAGGGTGGCGCTTTAGGCCAAAACACAACATGACAACATCAACATCAGTTGAGGGCTGCAACAATCACTTTTAAATGACAATATCCTGGCCGGACTACTGTTGTCAGTGATATAAGTATTTGAAATGAACATGATTTCTTAATGTCTAGTGACATATCAGGGCCATTTTATGATTAATTGAAATACATTTCTTACATACAGCTCCTTTAAAACTAGATTAAAGACGCATCTTTTCAGCCAGGCATTCATATAATATTGTTAATCTCACAGTTTCAAACTACAATCCGGCCTCTAGTTCATAAATGCCAGAGGAGAACTGGCCCCCGACTGAGCCTGGGTTCTCCCAAGGTTTTTTTTTTTTCTCCATTAGGTCGCTTGATGGAGTTTTTCGGTTCCTTGCCACTGTTGCCTTTGGCTTGCTCAGTTGGGGATATTTTGGGGATATTTAATTTTATTCTATCAATCAATAAATTCCACTAGAAACAAACTTTGTTGTATTATTTTATTTTAATACTGTGAAGCTGCTTTGATACAATCTGTATTGTGAAAAGCGCTATACAAATATACTTGATTTGATTTTGATTTGATTTGATGCAATGCTATTAATTTTGTTATAAACACACAATTCTTCTAGTAAAAATCATGTTTATTTGACTTTTTATTCACATGTACGAACTATCAAATCCCATCCCTTCTGTTCAAACGCATTACTCTTCCATCTATAACTCTGTGTGCTTCTCGACTCACACATTCTGTGTGTTCTTCCATTTCCTATTTTCAAACCAGCATTTTTTTAGAGCTTCTGTGAATCGACTGACTTGCAAGTCCGGGCGACGCTTTTAACCGAGAAAAAAAAAAAAAAAAGAAATCCAGCAACAGGCTCTTGTGTATCTGAATCTTTGTCTAAATCTCAGACATGTTTACTTTAACATCTGTGCTCGTCAAGGCCTTTATCATCTGTGAACGTCAACACGTTTTAATGAGAGGTTTCCCGTAGCAACAAGCGCGCTGTCAGACGGCGATATGATGTGCCGCTCTGCGCAGAGATAAAGAGAACAATAATAATAGAAACAGAAAGTCAGACCGCAGACAGGCAGAGAAGGAACACGCTGATCACTTTTTATGATACGTTACATTGTCTGGAAGTTTCAGTATGTCAAATCAAACAGGTCGGATGCCATTGTCTGAATCTTTATATACTTCCACAAATAACTGTATTAACTAGTTCTTCAGAAAAAGCAACATTTCTAATTGTTTTTTGTGTGTGTCATGAACACCGGCAACCTCATCAATCAATACGGCTCAAGTGCCAAAACAGAAATATACTAAATACATCACTTGATCATTAATATTATTGTTTCCACTCCCAGTTTAGATTTTTTGTTGTAGCACATAAATGCTCATTTGAGTATCATCCACACAAATGTATAAGTTGCACATTATTTAATTGTATATATACATACACTGATGCTCCAGAAGGAAACGCGATGCATTAAAGGGTTAGTTCACCCAAAAATGAAAATTATGTCATTAATGACTCGCCCTCATGTCGTTCCAAGCCCGTAAGACCTCCGTTCATCTTCGGAACACAGTTTAAGATATTTTAGATTTAGTCCGAGAGCTTTCTGTCCCTCCATTGAAAATGTATGTACGGTATACTGTCCATGTCCAGAAAGCTAATAAAGACATCATCAAAGTAGCCCATGTGACATCAGTGGGTTAGTTAGAATGTTTTGAAGCATCGAAAATACATTTTAGTCCAAAAACCCCCAAAACTATGACTTTATTCAGCATTGTATTCTCTTCCTCAGTGACGCTGCTGACGTAAGACGCTGCTGACGTGTTATCTGGTGACACGTCTCAAAACAAAAAAGCAGTTAAAAAAACATACCAGATTTTAAATAAGGTTTTGAATCACCTGTAAATTGAGATATAATCTCTAGATGAGCTTTCCTACCCCCTACTTGAGTAAAAAAGTATTTATTTATTTATTTATTTGTCTGTGTATTATTATTATGTAATCTTTGATATAATTGTTATTGTATTTTATTATTATTTTATTTGTTGTTTTATCTGGATTTTTTTTTATTTTACATTTTTTATTCTGTTATTCTAAATCCCTCGTAACAGATAGTTTGTTCTTATTCATTGATAACTTTCGTTGGAATATAATACTATGTTTTCAAATGTCAAATGTTACTGGCAAAATGTTAATAAAAAAATAAAATAAAAAATAAATCTGGTGACACGTCAGCACTGCGGAGTCGTGAACGCGGATTGACAACAGACCCGGAAGTGAATACAATGCTGAATAAAGTCGTAGTTTTGGTTATTTTTGGACTAAAATGTATTTTCGATGCTTCAAAACATTCTAACTAACCCACGGATGTCGCATGGACTACTTTGATTATTTCTTTATTAGCTTTCTGGACATGGACAGTATACCGTACATACATTTTCAATGGAGGGACAGAAAGCTCTCGGACTAAATCTAAAATATCTTAAACTGTGTTCCGAAGATGAACGGCTTGGAACGACATGAGGGTGAGACATAATTTTCATTTTTGGGTGAACTAACCCTTTAAGAGCTGGGGGGTGAAAACTTTTGAACAGGGTGAAGATGTCCAAATTTGTGTTATTTTGTTTAAATATATATTTTTTCATTTAGTACTGCCCTTCGGAAGCAACAGAAGATAGTGAAATTTTCCCATAATTTAATCATTTTAGTTTGATTTTTCAATTTTACTATTTTCTATTCATTATATATATATTTCATATTTAGATAAAATCAAAGAATAGTCTTTTCTACCGAAGACAAATCATAATTACTTGTGGATGAGAATCACAATCCAAAGAAAGACCTTTTCTGACTTCAGAAGTCTTCTGATGACTCTGTTTGAATACTAAAACTCTCTCTCCAAACCTGAAGCTGAAGCTGTTGTTTTTATCCTTCAGATTCTTGTACTTGACAAGAGACAAAAACCATGTAGATGCCAGTGTGTGTGAGAGTTTGAAGGGAAAGTGTGTGTGTGTGTGTGTGCTTGTGTGTTTAGCGGTTTGCCAAACCCAGTGATACGTGAATGCTTACAGAGCCTTTGGGGGAGAACCGTCACTGAGCCACAGACAGAGAGAAGAGAGACGCCCGCCAGGTGAAGGAAACTACCGAAGAATACTTTTTCCAGACACAAGGGTCCTTAAAAGTAGAGCTGGGCTCCAGAGAATGTGTGTGTGTGTGTGTCAGCTGTGACCTCAGGGCTAATGCCCTCTCTGGCCATCTGTGCTGACCGAGCTTCTCTTCACAGCACAAAGAAACACACACAGACACACAGACACGAACGCAATGACATTTATGTCACTTAAATGGAAATTATTTGTGATTTCAGTCTGATCACATTCTAGTCAAAATGTCACCTTTGACCTTTAGAAACACTGATGCTTCCACATGAATATGACAGGATATTCAATGCTGCTGTTATTTGGGATGTTCTTGCCTTCAATTTTTCAAGTGGAAGGACTGAAATTGTAAAACATGTATCTTTGAAAAATCATGTTTTACAGTGTAGTTTAATGTCAATATGCAACTCATTTTACTTGAGTTCTGTAACACAAAGAAAACTAAATATGAATCTGGAGAAAAATGAAGCAAAACCCCAGGAGATGTGTGATTTGATATTTGATATTAATATTGTAAAATTTCTTTGAAGTTGCTTTGAGACTAACATCTTTTAAAAAAAGGCGTATCCAAATAAACTTGAATTTAATATTTGTAGGATATTCATGCAGAAGACATTAAAGAGGACCTATATGCACTTTTCCAAAGTCATGATGTTGTTTCTGGGCTCTACTAGAACAGGTTCTAACAGTGAAACCAGTTCTAACAGTGAAACCAGTTCTAGCAGTGAAACCAGTTCTAACAGTGAAACCAGTTCTAAGAGTGACCAGTTCTAACAGTGACCAGTTCTAACAGTGACCAGTTCTAACAGTGAAACCAGTTCTAACAGTGAAACCAGTTCTAACAGTGACCAGTTCTAACAGTGAAACCAGTTCTAATAGTGAAACCAGTTCTAACAGTGAAACCAGTTCTAACAGTGAAACCAGTTCTAACAGTGAAACCAGTTCTAACAGTGACCAGTTCTAACAGTGAAACCAGTTCTAACAGTGAAACCAGTTCTAACAGTGAAACCAGTTCTAACAGTGAAACCAGTTCTAAGAGTGAAACCAGTTCTAACAGTGAAACCAGTTCTAACAGTGAAACCAGTTCTAACAGTGAAACCAGTTCTAACAGTGACTAGTTCTAACAGTGAAACCAGTTCTAACAGTGAAACCAGTTCTAACAGTGAAACCAGTTCTAACAGTGACCAGTTCTAACAGTGACTAGTTCTAACAGTGACCAGTTCTAACAGTGAAACCAGTTCTAACAGTGAAACCAGTTCTAACAGTGAAACCAGTTCTAATAGTGAAACCAGTTCTAACAGTGAAACCAGTTCTAACAGTGAAACCAGTTCTAAGAGTGAAACCAGTTCTAACAGTGAAACCAGTTCTAACAGTGAAACCAGTTCTAACAGTGAAACCAGTTCTAACAGTGACTAGTTCTAACAGTGAAACCAGTTCTAACAGTGAAACCAGTTCTAACAGTGAAACCAGTTCTAACAGTGACCAGTTCTAACAGTGACTAGTTCTAACAGTGAAACCAGTTCTAACAGTGAAACCAGTTCTAACAGTGAAACCAGTTCTAACAGTGAAACTAGTTCTAACAGTGACCAGTTCTAACAGTGAAACCAGTTCTAACAGTGCCCAGTTCTAACAGTGAAACCAGTTCTAACAGTGACCAGTTCTAACAGTGAAACCAGTTCTAACAGTGAAACCAGACGAGCACTGAACACTATTGACCAGAACATGTCATCGCTGTCTTATAAAGACCTCAGGGAACTGTCAACTTGTGTAAAAGTTAAACATGACGGTCCATGAACTCCACAACAACTACATAAATGTCTCCACTAACATTCAGAAACGTTCATGTGCGTGCATCTAAAAGTCAAACTCTTCCTGAGTCTCTCCGCAAGGCTGCACTCCTACTGGTGATTTCTGAGTGAGATTATTACTGTGTTTTGTTATTGAAGCTCGTGCAAAGGCTCCGCCCTCTTCTGGATGGAGGCGGAGCAGCAGCTCATTTGCATTTAAAGGGACACACACAAAAACTGCTATTTTGAGCTGAAATTTCACAGACACATTCTAAGGACACCATAGATTTATATTACATCTTATGAAAAGGGGCTTAATATGTCACCTTTAAGGTCCTCTGTAAGAAATTAAATAGGACTTCTTGTTTATTTCATATCGACTTTAAGGAGAGAAACATCAGCTGACTTGTGCTTTAAGTGTGTGTGTGTGTGTGGAGGTGATTTCTGCTGAAAGACTCCTGGGCAGTGTGTATCGAGGAGTATCTGTGCCTCAGTGCTGATGGGTTTGATGGTGTGTGAAAAGCAGGTCTCACGGAGGCTGTTGATCTGTGTGTGAGAGAGAGATGCTGTCAGAGAGACAGAGAGAGCAGGCCTTGTGTCAGGAGAAGTCTGTCTTTCAGGATGAGGTTGGCGGAGTGGCTGTTGTTTCGTGTTTTTGATAAAGAGAGTGAATCACAGCTCCCACTCAACACAGACAAAAGACACAAATCCATTTAAGCGGCTGAGATGCTGCGGTTGGCTAGTTTGACATTGTGTGCTGTATTTCTGAAGAACACACACACACACACACACACACACACGCACGCATGCACGCAGGCACACACACACACACACACACACACACACACACACACATACAGTATTCTATCCCCCTACGGCCTACACTAACCCACAAATTAACACTCCGAGAAAGTAAAGAAACATTTTCAGGAACATTATGGAAACCTCTCCACAACGTTACTTGCATTAAAGATGTCATGACATGGATTTTTAAAAATTATCTGAATATGTTCATTGACGTTCACTTCAAAGTTTTTTGCACAAATATAAAACAAATATATACGTGGAAAACCATAATCCTCATTCTGATCCTCTGTCTGAAATGATGTTTTTAAGGCGCGGCTCCTTTAAGGCTTGTCAGTAAACGCCCACTGTTATGATTGGCTAAAGTTATTGCATAGGAAAGTAAGTTTTATTGCAGAGCAAGTGTTTTGAAAACATTATCCGTATAAAACCGCTATTTACAGACAAAGCATTATGAAATCATTTACTTATGGTTTATGATGTTGCTGCTGTCAGATCCAATACAGTTGACTGCTTTGTAACAGTTTCTGTAACACTTGGCTTAGTTAAATGGTCAAATATTACAGCTTCATCTGTCAACAAAAGCTTCTTTGTGAACTCTCCATTACACTGTGCCTCGCTGACAAAACAATCTGCACAAAACAACACTCTGAACAAACATACAATCCTCCGACGCGATCCGGGATGCCATTAAAATAAACCATCCACTTGTTCGTGACACTGGGATCCTTCTGACGTCTCTACAGAAATTAGAAAATGAGCTGTTTAAACTAGACGCGTCAAAGCAAATGTACCTTCATGCTTCCATTTACTCAAGACTCAAGTGCCTGGAGTACGTCAGAAACTGAACGTGTATCTGTATATCAGTGTAGACAGCATCAGTGATTATAATGAGTTATATTTGCGTTTGACGCGACACATCCATTGAAGGCAAATGACAAACGTTAAAGTGTAAATTGCAGGTTAAATTTTTCACGAAGATAATGCAATGTGCTTATTAAACATAAAGATAAGAACCGCCCACCATTGTTTTGTATGTTTTTTATACCAAAATGCTGAATATAATATGAAAAGTTGGTACTTTTTACAGTGGTTTTAAGCACTCCCTCTCCCTTCCACTAGGCTGGGCGTGACGTCATAAGACGAACTCCAAGCCTAGAGTTACCGTTAGTCTAACGGCAAGTAGGCTAACTTTAGCAGTTATATTGGAGACCTAGCTAGCAAAAATGGTTAACTATTGTGTTTGTGCGGGATGTACGAATACATCAAAATTCACCTCCACGGCGTTCAGAGTTCGGTTGCTCGGCACTCGGTGGTTTTTGTCCATCTTTCGCTAACTGGACCCCGCCACAGAAACACACTTGCCCTCCCGCGGGCTGCGCTCATCCGCCTTGAGCTCGGTCCGTCCAAAACGGCTTTTCTCGGCTTAATCCAGTTAAAGGCGCGTATCTCGCGACAGCTCCGTGTTGTTGCGGAGTTGCGTTTTAGCACTGACAATATCGCGTTCTGTCAGCAGATGCCGGCAAAGCGCCATTGTGCCTGTGCAGTGTGTGCATCTCGACTACTGACACCATGTAAGTAAATAATGTCTTCAGTCGTTGTCCCTCCTTGCTATTCTACATGACGGCAAGATTTTGAAAAGACTTTGGCTTGTTCCCTAATGTTATCAGTCTCCCAGTCGTTCTCCATAGTCAGCCACAAACAGTGGGAATCTAGCAGAGTATGGGTTGTGAGTGCCTCTTATGACGTCATCACCCAGTCACGGTAAAAAAAACGCTACCTTTGAAGAAACCCCAATAAATGTTATTTTAACGCCTTTTAAGACAGAAATTTTTACATATATACATACTGAGCACTTTAATTTACACATTAATTGGTTGTGGTGGTTAACCTGCAATTTACACTTTAAGCGACTAAACGCCAGTGGGCGGGGCATATGGTGCGATGATGTATAACTATTCGTCGATGTGTTGCTCTGGAGGCAGTCATATGCAAATGTATTTGACCATGTGACGTCACAAATCCCACAATATCCAAAAGAGCCGCTTTTGGAACTTGATTAAATAAATGCTTTAAGGAGGTCAGGATGTTTTAATGGTACGAAGACCTCTTATATGTCAAAAGATCAAGGCTAATGTCATGTGTGTGTCCCTTTAAGAAAACTGGACATTTAAATGTTTCTATGCCCAAATATAATATCTGATAACACTTTACAATAAGGTTTCATTAGTTATCCTTACTTAACTACTTCAGTTAACATGAACTAAGAATGAACAATATTCTACAGCATTTAGTTATCTTAGATCATTTTAATTTCAACATTTACTAATACATTATTAAAATCAAAGGTTGTATTTGTTAACATTACTTAATGCACTGTGAACTAACATGAACAAACAATGAACAGCTGGACTTTTATTAACTAACATTAACAAAGATGAATAAATACTGCAACAAATGTATTGCTCATGGTTAGTTTCATGTTAGTTAACATTAACTAAAGTTAACAAATGAAACCTTATTGTAAAGTGTAACCAAATATTTGAATAATATTTTAATGAACTTAAGTTTGTTAGCTGGTCGTCACCCTTAAAGTTCTCTCTGAACTGAAATGAATTCATTTGCATACCGCACACGAACACACACTCTCATATTGTCCTCTCTCCTCCCACCGTCGGAGCCGCCGCCCTCAAAGGGCAGAGCAGCGACGCTATAGGTCAAAAGAGCTGTCAATCAGATGATTGACAAGCACGGCTGTGTGAATGTGTGTGAGAGACACTGCTGCATCAATGCCAAGTCTTCAACACTTTATAGACCAGCTGGTCTTAAACCACACTGAATTGAGTTCTCACGATTTGAAACATTCAACCAGGTTTTCAATAAAAAAACAGAAAGAGAAAGTGGTTTAGATGCACATCAGTGTAGCTGAAACCTGCTGGCTGTCGAGAGCATTCACAGGTGCTTTCACTGTCACTGCTCTTTGCTTTTTAATACTGTATTCTATGTTTCAGGATTTTCCCTGTTAAATGCATGCACAAACATACATCTTGTCAAAGACTAAACCAGTCAATATGCCTAGGATTGTGAAGATATTTCACTGAAACTTGGTCTTCATTACATCTATATTGTGTTCAGTGTCAATTGTTATTTATTAATGTATTCAGCTAACAACTGTTATTTTGCTACAATCTGCCATGTCAATAAAAAAATAAAATAACCTTACTGACCTAATGTTGTAAAAAAAAAAAAAAAAAAAAAAAAAAAAAATTAAAACCCAAATAGAGGCAACGATATAATTAGACCAGACAGATAGAGGACAAAAGAAACTCCAAAATGAATAAATAATGCATAAAAATATTAATAATATTAATATTAATAAAATAAAATAAAGATACTAGTATACTAATATTAATGAAAATAAATATTGTTGAAAAGGTTATTTATAACATCATACTTTCAAAGCATGGTTCTTTATGGAACCTTATAAAAAGGGTTCTGCTATTGTTACAAGCCGAAGAACCCTAATTTGGTGCTGTTTAGAACATTTTTTGGTAACACTTTATTTTACAGTGTCCTTGTTATATATGTTACATGCACTTACCATAATAATAACAGTAAATTATGCATAATTACATGCAACTAACCCTCAACCAAATCCTACCCTAACCCTATAGTAAGTACATGTAGTTGCCAAATATTACTTAGTACTTAAATATATAATTACACTGTAACAATGACACCTTAAAATAAAGTGTAACCCCATTTTTCTTAAGAGTGTAGAGCACCATATCTTGCCAAATTAATACTGAGATGAGACAGAGTTCAGTTTTATTTTGTAAAATGCATCTGTATTTTCTGTTGGCTGTTTAAATGGATGACTAATATATCTGCATTTACACACGGCTGAAAAAGTTAATATTATATTATCATTAGTACAGCCCAAACGTTGCCATGTTATTCTCACAGACAGTCCAGGATTTGCTAATGTCATTAAATGTGTATTCAGAACAAAATAAAAGCATTTAGCAAAACTGAGCATAAAGTCCTCCAGTGAAAACTGTTTTTCTGTTTTTCTCAATGAATCTGTAAAAGGATCAGCACAGAAACACGCAGCGAGCGCGGCAGGCTAAGATACATGTGCCAATTAACCTTAATTACTAATAGACCCTGGTAAACTTAGTTTTCTGTCTCTCTTGATTGCCTCAGAGGCGTCGCTGCGATCCAGTGAAACGAGACCGGCCCCCTGCGCTCTCTCCCGATACTTCAGTGCTACCCTGTGATTTACTTACATGATCCGACCCGTTCCGAGAATCACTGGAAATTGAGTCTGAGGGCTGGGAAAAGGCATTGAGACTGTGTTTGATGGGCCGTAATTGGCATTCAGAATCTCGGGATAGTTTCTCTCTATGTGGTGATTCTCTGACTGTGTCATAATGGGGAAAATTACCTCTGTCTGTTATTCCCACAGGCAAATCACCCTCTCTAGCTGTTCTCAGATCAAACAGTGGATATTAATACTAGTTTACGAACAGCGCTCTAAATGTGTTGTGTATAAGGCATTATGCATGTATTATAATGCATGAATGATGCAGTATAAATGCAGGCTTCGTCTGGTGTTATAATGCATAGTAATCTTGTTATTGTAATCTGTTGTTATGATTATTTATTAGATGATACAACATATCATAAGGTTGCTTATAAGGCATTATGCATGTATTATGATGCATTAAGAATACCCTTACGATGCAGTATAAATGCAGGCTTCATATGGTGTTATAATGCATAGTAATCTTAAAAGTATTATAATGTATTGTAACTGTTGTTATGATTATTTATCAGATGATACAATAAGGCATTATGCATGTATTATAATGCATTAAGGATACCCTTATAATGCATTATAAATAGAAAGTGTTACCAAAAAAACTAATAAAAATGACAAAATTGCTAAAACTAAACTAAAATTATAATGAAAAATCTAATTCAATTATTGAACTATAATAGTGTATCAATGGTACTAACGCATCACTGGACAAATGTATGGTGTATTCCATGCATGCTGAGCATTTGCACGCACTTTATACAGAAATAGTACAAGCAGTATGGACGTTTTAACATAGACATTCTTTGATGTTTTTCATCACTTTCATCAGCTTGACTTCAAAAAATATGAATTTTGATGTGTTTTGATATTCATGAAATCTTAAGTTTAATGGTTTGGAAGACTGTGACATATAAGCTGCCTTCAAGTCCTCCTACGAACTTCTTACTTTTTCTCATGCGAAGTTCAGAAGTAGCGATGTAGTGATGTGTTCAAGTGATTTGGGTCAGAATAAACGACTCGCTGGGAAATTTCACATTTATTTAAATTCTCTAAAAACGTTTTGTTTCAGCACAAAATGAAGAGCAAGGGATATGTCATTGATGCTTTATGTTTCATCATTCTCACGCCGCTGCAGACAATAACGGGAAGTGTAGTTTGGTCGCACAAGCATGATAATCATAAAATGTGCACTTCTCTCGTAAAATACGGTCCTGCCGAAATGACATCAAGGAAACAATATGCAGGAAGCAAAATCTGCAACGCACTGCATACTAAACGCCTACTTGTATACCAACGGGACTAGAAAGGTTCAAGGTTCTTTATATTGTGATTCCATGCATGAAGAACATATACAGTATAAAGACGAGCAGCGTCTCTGGGAAAGCTTCCAGGTGGGCGGGAGGAAAAGGTCACATGTGTATCAGAGTTTCAGAAGAGTGTGTGATCGCTGTAGCGTAAACGACAAACGCATCCAATTAACAATACAGATCAAGAGGTTATAGAAAGACAACACACATACTAACAGTCTTGTGAGTTGTGTCTCGTTTTATGCTCCACGCAGAGATTTATTCACTGGAGATGTATTTTTAATCACAAAGTGAAAATATCTCGACCACAGACTTTAAAAACCCATTGACTGCGGGACGATGGAACCAGAAGTGCAAAAATGCAACTCATTTCCTTACTTTTATTTCCCTCTCTGTTAGTGCAATATTATATTTAAGTTCAATACTATCTATTACCTTTAAATAACTTATTAGACAAACTGATCAAGTGCCATACATTTATTTTTTATGTTTTTCAACCTTTAAAGTCTCCCTGTGGTCAATAATTCTCCAAAATGAGTTTTTTCCTTGAAAAAAATTCTTCATGTCTTAAAATATCTTGAATGTAACTCGACACCCTTGCCTCATTTAGTATACGTGGTTCTATGAATATGCAAATGAGCCCCGCCTCCACTCACTCACTCACTCACTCAGCTCAGAGATCCACTGGTTGACGATCACACGTTGATCTGATTGGTTACAAGGTAGTTTGTGACGTCAGAAACACCAGCGATTTCAAAGCGTGTTTTTGAGACTGTCTTTGGTTCACTGCAGTTTTAAGGAGAAAATACTCAGCAATGGAGTCGACTTATGAATTTACACATGGTTTGTGTTAAAGCATATTAAAAACACCACATAGACACATAAACAACATTAAAAGCTGGATTTTCACCACAGGGGGACTTGAAAAAGATGTTCTTTGCCTTTTCTGTATATTAAGTTTATAAGAAATAATGTTAACATTGAATAAATTACATACTTCACCTTTAATTAACACATAGCTCGAAATACTCTTGGTTTAATACTATTTGCATTACAAGGTAAAATCATAAAACCTGCAGCGCTTTCTCATTTCAAGGTGTTGAATGTGCAGGAATCACTCTCGAGGTGTTGACACGTCTCTCATAATTACTCCTCACTGCCACGTATGGAGGAATCAGAGGTGAGCTGAATGTGTCTGGGCTTTATACAGCACGTCAATGTGCCAGAGCCTTCAAGCGGGCCTGACATTTCATTCCCCTGTGCCGCTGGATCGTCTGCCTTTGCACCGGATCTCCAGCACACACCTGAATGACAGAGAGCTGCCTTGTATAGGTGGGAGACAAATGCCACGCTCACTAAACCTCCAGCGCTCTTTCACAGGCGGCTCAAAGCCTCTTCAAATATTCATAACGGCTCCATCAATAAAGCGACCCTCACTTGTTTAATCCGTGACCTGTACCTGAAAGATGTGCCATCCACATTCGAGGTATAGCTATAGACACTTACTGTATGTCAAATGACTCACGTGTTTCTGTTTTTATTTTCTGAGACAGCACACTGTTAAGTTTCATTATAATTAGTCAAGTTTCTCTTCATCTGATAGTAGTTATAAATCTGACCGCAGTTTACACTACGTTTACATGCACTCAAAGCATCAGATTGATGGTTCTATCTGTCACATGTTTGGTCATCTTGAGTTCATTTGTGTTTCCCCTTTTGCTGTGTTAGTTTAGGGAATTAGTTCATTATTCCCACCTGTTATCTTGTTAATTATCCCATTAGTCCCAGTGTTTAAATGCCCTTAGTTTCCTTCATGTTAGTCTATGTATGTTCATAGATGTTTGATTGCTTTCTACATGTCTCCTGTGAAGATTTCCATTAAAGTGTTCCTTTATAAAGTATATTCCTTTGTCAAGCGAGTCAAGCACGTTACACTATCGGACTGAAAAGCCTTCATGTAAACACCTAAATCGATCCAATTGAGCTCAATCCAAGTTAGATTTCGATCAGATTGAAATGGGTGGTTTAGACCTGAAATAATCTGATGAAAACATGTTATCGCGACTATTTTCTCAATCGGATCAACTTATCCATTATGTGTATGATTACGTACAGGCATTTATGTCTTATGTTTTATGAACTGGTCAGTGGATGAGATTTTTTACTAAATATTTGCTAATAAGCATGTCATAACATGACGTTTTATTTGGAATACATGTAATGCACATGCAAACAAATACTGTGTGTTTATTGAATTGCAGCATTTCAGAACATTCTGACTGACGAAAGATATGCTTCTTATAGCTCTCCATTCTCAACTTTTTAAGAAATGCAACCCATAATTGCATTGCTGTATGACTTTTATTTGGCCGTGTGCATGTCAATCATCGCAAAAGCTAATAATTATTGGACAAAAGCTGTAATTATCAATGTTGACTGATCAATGCAGTTTGCATTGCTGATGAAGAAAAACACTGAAATGTTTTTCACTTAAAGGGTCATTTCACCCGTGGAGACATGAATGTGTATTGAAAGTGGGTCATTTATGTAGAAGAAATGTGAAATTATTTTTGAATTTGGAGCTTTCTAGACTGAGAAAAGCCAGAAAATGTATTTTTGGCTTATGTGGATGAAAGACAACAACTCCCAGAATGCACTCGCTTCGCTGCCCTAGGAGGCCACTCCCAAGCCACGCCTCCCGGTAAGACAGCGCAGTTGAAAACAAAAACATCAAGGCAAGGCTAGGCTACGAGTGAGTCTCCGTGACGAGTTTGCCCAAAATGTCCGGGATTCGGCTTTTGCGTTCTACAGTCGCCATTCATCATGTTTACTGTGGCGAGCAGGACGAGGCTGAGGGGCGCGGGAGAACGGCGCGAGTACTGACGACCGACACCTGTGAGGCACTGTTCTCGTATCTCGCACGGAGGAGCAGGTATTTTCTTAGCAATGGTAAAACAAACATCAACCGATCACGCCACCGGCCTCGCGTCTTTCAACCGATCACACCACCGGCCTCGCGTCTTTCTCCCGCGGCGCTAGCCTCGTCCTGCTCCCTGTATTACTGTGATTACTGATGAGCGCGCCTGTGAGATGCACCGGTCTCATGGGCTATCTCTCACGGAGGAGCGGGTATTTTCTTAGCAATGTAAAACGCAAATCAACCGATCACTTGTTTAGCATTCATGTAAACATTACATTCAGATTCACCAATCGGGGTGAATTCAGTTAGATTGAAACAAAAGGTGAGCATGTAAACAATGGATGGCGACCGCAGAAAGCAAAAGCTGAATCCCGGACATTTTTGTCGATCTCGACGGCTGGACATGTCTGGGAAATAACCCCTACTCAGCTTTCTTCGTCCCTGTTTTCTGCAGGTTTCTGCCGTTGAAATCAAACGCACTCGCACTGATCTGTGATAGGTCTGTTAGCGCATTAGGTCCAACCCCCTATGGGCGGGTTTGAAAGGGTGGGAACTAGTGCTTGTAGTCTCAACAGAAATCCCCCCCTCTTACACTTCCTCCTACAATGACGCAAAATGACGATTTTTGCGTCATTGTAGGAGGAAGTGTAAAGAGGTAAATACAGATTTCTCTCGTCTCGGGGGAAAATGAAAAAATGTTGCATGACCATTCAATAGTATGACTGGGTTTCTAACAATGCAAAGCTTAATGCAAATGGGTGAAGTGTCCCTTTAAACACAGGAAAATATTCCTCATTCAGACGTTTTATGATACGACTAAACTACTTTGTCATCATTGTCCGTTGCAATGCGTGATTGATAAATTATAAGATCATCATTTTGTTGCAGTAGGGCAGAAAAAGCTTTTTTATTGTTATCAAGTGCCATAAATTAATTTTTTATGTTTTTCAACCTTTAAAGTCCCCCTGTGGTCAATAATTGTATCCCTTAAAACTCATCTTTGATCACCAAAATTACACATTTAAAAGTTTTTTCCTTGAAAAAAAAATGTCTTCATGCCTTAAAATATTTTGAATGTAACTCGACACCCTTGCCTCATTTAGTATACGTGGTTCTATGAATATGCAAATGAGCCCCGCCTCCACTCACTCACTCAGCTCAGAGATCCACTGGTTGACGATCACACGTTGATCTGATTGGTTACAAGATCGTTTGTGACGTCAGAAACACCAGCGATTTCAAAGTGTGTTTTTGAGACTGTCTTTGGTTCACTGCATGTAAACATATGCTTCTTATGGCTCTCCATTCTCAACTTTTTAAGAAATGCAACCCATAATTGCATTGCTGTATGACTTTAATTTTGCCGTGTGCATGTCAATCATCGCAAAATCTAATAATTATTGGACAAAAGCTGTAATTATCAATGTTGACTGATCAATGTAGTTTGCAGTGCTGATGAAGAAAAACACTGAAATGTTTTTCACTTAAACACAGGAAAATATTCCTCATTCAGACGTTCTATGATGCGACTACTTTGTCATCATTGTCCGTTGCAATGAGAGATTGATAAATTATAAGATACAGTCTCAAATACACTGAATGTGCATCTTTTGCTCATCATTTTGTTGCAGTAGGGCAGAAAAAGCTTTGTCGAGAACATCAAAATAAACAAATGATTATTAAACTAGTCAACACATCCATTATATTCAGACCACAGTTATTTCACTGCAGCGAATTTCAAACTCTGACTTCTCTGGTCTCGATCACATGATGAAGGTTTGTGATTACATGTTAGAGACCCAGCCCCGGCGATTCTCCATCGATTCAAGGTTCTCTGGGGAAGACTAGAGCACAACAAATGCCCCTCGTCTCATTTTACAGGGACAGAGTCATGAGAAAGGTAATCTTTGAGAGAAAGGATTCAATATTTCATCAGTCTTTACAAAATAACAGCTTTTACACTTGTGCTATTTTTCTTCCCCGTCGCTCAAATCTTCATTCAGCTGTAACCAGCTGGCATTTATAATGAAGCATTTGATCATTAATGCTCTAAATATTTCCACACACACAGAGGAATAAACAAAATGTACTATTTGCAATTGGATGCACTAAATGCGACGGCGAATACTCAGATATTAGAACGGGATTCAATTTCACAGACAAGCAAAGATAGGCTATTCGCTTTGATTTATTTTGGTAAAACACCACTTAAAAAGCCATGAAGTTAAAAACATAATGGGAAATAGTATGGCGAATTATTGAGTTATTGGTTTTCCCATTCCCACTTTGCATCTGGTTTGCTGATGCAGGGTTATTTCTGTCTTATCACTGTTTTTGAAGCTTTCCAGAGAAAAAAAAAAATCATTAGCGCACGCAACATTTGATTATGAAAGCACACCTCCATGAAATTACAGAGATTGTATAAACCTGCTTTCAATCGAAGAGCGCCTGATTATATTTAGCCGAGGATGCCTCGTCCAAAATTGATACCGCTTCTCACAGAGCCAGTTTTAATATAATTTGATAGCAAAAACGTTTTACATCATTGTATTTTCCTGTCAGGATGAAGGCAATGGATCACATAAACGCTCCGGCTCAACCCTACAGCGATTGTTGGTCCCCGTTGACCCCTGCGCTCAGAGGAACAAGTTTAATTGGGGAAAATGTGCAGAAAATGAGCAATCTCTATTCCACTGGGTCGCCAGAGCAAGTTTTGCCGCCAGCAAGCCGGCAGGTTTTTTTGTCCGAGGCTGATCTGAGTACAGATGATGAGGATTTATTGCAAATGAGACTCATTTCAGGCCTAATTCCCTGCTTTTCGGCACACACTCTGCCATTAAGACGAAGTTCGCACCATTTATTATACATTCACCCTCACGCAGAGAACGACGCACATCTGATAAAGACGGTGTAATGTTGTACTGTGGCAGGTTATCCTCACAACATGCCGTTTATTTGACACTGCTGATAATCTGAGACCTCCATCATTTGCGCTGTGTTATCAGTCGCAGGAGAGCCTCCGTTTCAAGCACTGAATGATAGGAGTCGGATTACAACAGCCATGGGACTAAATTACCTGCATTAGTAACGGCAAAGGGTGAATCGATCAGAGTGAGTCTTATAATCAATAGATAAAGCAACAACCGTCTCACAGGAGATGTATGTGTGGAATAAAGATGCTTATTTTAACTGCTAAGTCTTTGGATACATGTCTACATTATTGTTGGAAAATCGAATTAGTAGTCGTGCCGTTTTAGAGCATATCATTTCACTCAGAAACTTGAACGAATCTCACAAAACAGGTCAAGAACATTTCCAGGTTATATTTCAACCCTACATCTGGAAGACAGGATATTATATTTGATAGATTCATCACAGTGAACTCAAAAGCTTTGACTTAAATCCAGTCAGCAAAAAGATTTGTTTTTGTTCAGTGACTCTTTCTGCAGGTTATGTGGTGACAAGTGAGTCATCTGTGTGTTACGAGTGAATCGTTGATTCATTGACTCGATCAACAGAGTCGTTCATGAACAAATCAAGTCTTATTATTCTTCATTAAAATTCGCATGCCAACAAATCTACTTGGAGTAAAAAATAAAGGGTGTTTTCAAGAGAAAGAGGGTTTCTCCAGCAAAAAGATTTGTTTAGATTCGTTCAGTGACTCTTTTTTTACAGGTTACATAGTTGAGTCAGGTGAGTCATCTGTGTGTTACGAGTGAGTCATTGATTCATTGACTCGATCGAAAGAGTCGTTCATGATGGAATCAAGTCTTAACAGTTTATTAAAATTTGCACGTCAACAAATCTACTTTGAATAAAAAAAATATATATATTTATTTATTAAAAAGAGAGACGCTGTAAGCGTTTCCCCAGCAAAAAAGATTTGTGTAAATTCGTTCAGGGACTCTTTCTGCAGGTTTCATACAGTAGTTATACAGTCAGGTGAGTCATGTGTGCAATGAGTGATTCATTGATTCAGTGACTCGTTCAACAGAGTCGTTCATAACCAAATCAAGTCTTATCATTCTATTAAAATTTGCATGTCAACAAAGCCTTCGAATCAACTTTAGTTTACTTAAAAGATTTGTTCAAAAACACTGATTGGTTTCTTTGAGATTCTTTGCATCGTGACATTATTCTAAATGACAATTATGCACACCGTGTCCCAAAATATCAAGTCTATATAGAGTGAACCGGTGGTTATGTTACCTGCGTTAAGGGTTATTAGGTTACATAGTTATGCTGGCAGGTGGCGTCAAGTGAGTCATCTGTGTGTTACGAGTGAGTCATTGATTCATTGACTCAGTCGAAAGAGTCGTTCATGATGGAATCAAATCTTATCAGTTTATTAAAACTACTTTGAATAAAAAAGAAAGTATTTTTGAGAGACGCTGTAAGCATTTCCCCAGCAAAAAAGATTTGTTTAAATTCTTTCAGGGACTTTTTCTGCAGGTTTCATACAGTAGTTATGCTGTCAGGTGAGTCATCTGTGTGCAATGAGTGATTCATTGATTCAGTGACTCGTTCAACAGAGTCGTTCATAACCAAATCAAGTCTTATCATTTTATTAAAATTTGCATGTCAACAAAGCCTTCGAATCAACTTTAGTTTACTTAAAAGATTTGTTCAAAAACACTGATTGGTTTCTTTGAGATTCTTTGCATCGTGACATTATTCTAATGACAATTATGCACACCGTGTCCCAAAATATCAAGTCTATATACAGTGAACCGGAGGTTATGTTACCTGCGTTAAGGGTTATTCTCACATGTTCATATGCAACACCGACCGCTAATCTTTCTTGGCAAGCAGCTCATATTTGACTTCATGACGGCAGCCGCTACAACTAATGAGAAAAACTGTGTCAGTTCCTCGAGCGGCAATAAATAATTCTTAGAATGAATGAATATGGGGGCAGAGAGAAAATACAGCACTATCCCTTTATTACAAATGTCCAAGATAATATTTTACTCTTATTAAAATCTCCCAGCCCTCCTTCCGGACGACGCCTCGTGCTTCACCCCAGGGAGAGTTTTAATATCCTTATAATTTAATATCCAGCTCAGGTTTATATGGATCTACCGCCGAGTTTTATGAAAACACTCCCCCAGTTTGCTCCAGGAGCGCTCCGAGGAAAGTCTTTTTCTCATTAGTGTAAATGTAGCATGAATAATTCGACTGTCCCCACCCATGGCTCATTTAAAAATATCAGCAGACGATAGTATTGTAAAATCCTCTCGAAGACGTTGACGGATATTGAATTCGCATCTCTAAATAGTATTTTAATTTGGCTTTTGAGTGCATGGAGAATCCTAGAAATGCTGAATTGCTCATCTGCTCCTCTACGTTTGAGAAATGTGGCCGTCTAAAAAGATATTTGCGTGTCTTTTCCCTAAAAAGGCTTGCTTATCGTTTTAGCATTTCATTCAATTGAGTTTCTTCCAGGAATGAACACGCCACAATATTCCTCATTTACTGTAAATAATTCATGCACAGAATAAAGGGGCGGGGCCTGGTTGAGTTAGTTAGTAGTGTGTTGAAACTGGCGGTTATGAAAAGGGGCGGGACATTTCCCAAACACACTCAAAACGCTCGACCAATCACAACACTCTACTCCAGCCGACCAATAAGAGCACAGTGTGCTTTTCAGAAGGAGGGGCTTCATAGAGACAGGAAGTAAACAGGGGTGTGTTTCCCGTACAATGGCGTAACTCGCGTTTTGCATCGTTGAAGAAATCAACTTAGCTAGTTTCCTGAAACCGTATTGTCGCAAATTGGTAGTTCAACCACATTGGTTAAAGGGGTTCATGACATGAGAAACCAAATTTGCCTTGATCTTTTGGTATATAACAACAACAACGACGCCACAAACTGTACACTGTAAAAAAGTATCGTTGTTTTAACTTAAAAAAGTAAGTTACCTGGTTGCCTTAAATTGTTTAGTTCATTGAAATGACATTTTTTTTAGCTCATGCAATGAAGGAAATTGGTTCAATTAATAGAAACTCAAAATATTATGTTATCTGAACATTAATTAATGTTATCTAAGTTGATTTGACAAAAGATAAAAAGTTGTGATAACAAGTCATGAAAATAATTTTTTACAGTGTTAGTAATGTATTTCATCTTAAAACTACTTTTAGCCAATTACGTTAGCCAATCATAACAGTGGGCGTTAAGACTGAACTCTTAAAGGGGAAACACACCCAAAACAGACTGTTTGAATCAGAGGATGAGAAACAGGTTGGGAAAAGGTCATAAATCACTCACATTTTTAAGTTTTTTGTCCAAAAAACTATAGTAATACTATAATTGCACCTAAGGGAACATAATAAAACAAAAACAAAAACCATGTCATGACCCCTTTAATGACGTCACGCACTTGGTGGAGTAAAAACTGCTTTTAATGAATCTGTTTGAGGTCGAATTAACGCGAGATGTTTTGCTATAAATTACACTCATGGCATTGCAGGACTTTTATGAGGATTTTGCTTTATTTCCAGATTCAATCACAGGCTCGTTCTTACGCACTAGAGCACGAATGCACATGCGCACTCTTCAGAAACGACTCTTTAAATCTCTTGAAAAACTAAAAGACATAAATGACATTTGTATGTATTCTAAATAAAAGATACAGGTTGTACTGAATGTCAGCTTGCTTGTTTTGCTCAAGATCAGGATTTATTGAGTCCATGTCATGCAAACTAGAAACTCTGCTTCTAACCACAGGTCGAGATCTGCAACTTTTCGACACAAGTTTGCGATGCTGTTTGCGAATGTTCGTTGGAACGATGTTTTCGGGAAACACCGACTCGTTAAACTATGCTGATAATGACGGAACTTGCGACCATAGTTGGCTGACGATGCTTTCGGGAAACCCAGTCCAGAGCGTAACTGACGGACTGGGAAGAGACGAGCTGCAACAATGAAAAAAGGGAAAAATAATGGCACATAAGAACAAACCAAACTGTGGTTGGTGGCTTTACACGTCGGTCAGACTGTTTAATATCTGCAGACTCAAGCTCTTGACCTCTGGTGCCAATCTCACACAGAAACTCAGAAGGCGGCGTGTCAATTCAGCAGGACCGATGGCCGAGGTCAGCGAACGCCCTTCAGTTTATCTGAAGCACAATGTTTATTTGAATACACAGAGACTTGGCCCTGCCTGGACATCACATCAATATTAATGTGGGACAGACAAACTGTGTCCCTCCGGCCCGATGGGAGCGAGGTGCCAAAAACAGCAAGGACATGAAACTAATAGCCAGATTTACTCCCTCAAGAGCAATTTACTTCATTTGTTAGCAAATGCATGTTTGTAAGACAAAAGCCATTTATTGCACCTGTCCTAATTTTCCTCAGAAGGGATTTTGGATGTGCTCGTTTTATCAGCGTTATGTGTCGGATGATGCTTTCCACAGGGCAGATGTGTAAATGTGTTTATATAGCCTAAGCGTTTAGATATGCACCAGTAAAATAGGCTATGTGTCAATGTTAAAACCCATCTAGGTTAATCACATCAAACACAAGATGCCAGTTCCAGGCGTCCTCCTGAGTTAAACTCAAGCTGTTGGTTTGTTTTTGTCCTTTTCTCTGGTTTTCTCAGCGGGAGACTTCATTAAAATGCATCTACTTCATCCCAAACCACTGACTGCACCAATTCTGTGGACCCCGTTTGAGAAGAGACTCGTCTGTCGAGGTAATGACATGGCTGCGTCAAATTCAGTCTGACTGGGAGAAACAAATTTCCCTTCAGGGAAAATGAGAGCGCAGACTAGTTCCTCCTTTCCTTGAAGACACTCCGGGTTCCTGGAAGCCAGAAACATCCGTCTGGCTTTGGTTTAAAGAAATACTTCACTCAAAAATGTTGTGAATCCATACAGCAAAAAATATATGGCAAAATATACACAAACCCGAACAGTCTACTCTAATGAGAGTTAGTTGACATGTAGTTGCAAAGTCACTTATAGTTAGTAAAATGTCTTTCAAAATAAAGTGTAACCAAATATATTTTTTAGATATAGACATAAAAATTAATTTTAAAATATTCAAAAATGGCCAAAAATACACTCACCTAAAGGATTATTAGGAACACCTGTTCAATTTCTCATTAATGCAATTATCTAATCTATCAATCACATGGCAGTTGCTTCAATACATTTAGGGGTGTGGTCCTGGTCAAGACAATCTCCTGAACTCCAAATTGAATGTCAGAATGGGAAAGAAAGGTGATTTAAGCAATTTTGAGCGTGGCATGGTTGTTGGTGCCAGACGGGCCGGTCTGAGTATTTCACAATCTGCTCAGTTACTGGGATTTTTACGGACAACCATTTCTAGGGTTTACAAAGAATGGTGTGAAAAGGGAAAAACATCCAGTATGCGGCAGTCCTGTGGGCGAAAATGCCTTGTTGATGCTAGAGGTCAGAGGAGAATGGGCCGACTGATTCAAGCTGATAGAAGAGCAACTTTGACTGAAATAACCACTCGTTACAACCGAGGTATGCAGCAAAGAATTTGTGAAGCCACAACACACACAACCTTGAGGCGGATGGGCTACAACAGCAGAAGACCCCACTGGGTACCACTCATCTCCACTACAAATAGGAAAAAGAGGCTAAAAGAGGCAAAATTGGACAGTTGAAGACTGGAAAAATGTTGCCTAGTCTGATGAGTCTCGATTTCTGTTGAAACATTCAGATGGTAGAGTCAGAATTTGGCGTAAACAGAATGAGAACATGGATCCATCATGCCTTGTTACCACTGTGCAGGCTGGTGGTGGTGGTGTAATGGTGTGGGGGATGTTTTCTTGGCACACTTTAGGCCCCTTAGTGCCAATTGGGCATCATTTAAATGCCACGGCCTACCTGAGCATTGTTTCTGACCATGTCCATCCCTTTATGACCACCATGAACCCATCCTCTGATGGCTACTTCCAGCAGGATAATGCACCATGTCACAAAGCTCGAATCATTTCAAATTGGTTTCTTGAACATGACAATGAGTTCACTGTACTAAAATGGCCCCCACAGTCACCAGATCTCAACCCAATAGAGCATCTTTGGGATGTGGTGGAACGGGAGCTTCGTGCCCTGGATGTGCATCCCACAAATCTCCATCAACTGCAAGATGCTATCCTATCAATATGGGCCAACATTTCTAAAGAATGCTTTCAGCACCTTGTTGAATCAATGCCACGTAGAATTAAGGCAGTTCTGAAGGCGAAAGGGGGTCAAACACAGTATTAGTATGGTGTTCCTAATAATCCTTTAGGTGAGTGTATAATGGCTAATACAGATATTAAAATATATTTATTTTAAATGTATTCATATTGTCCAAAATATATTTTAAAAAATATATTTGCATACACTCAAAATGTATTTTAAGATTAGGAATTGTGTCTTTTAAGATTAATTTCATGCCCCTTGAAGTCCATTTTCTAATATTACTGTAAAATTTTTTTTTTGCTGCAAGTGGTTATAATAATCACATAAAATTTGTTGAGATAACGTAAATATCTTAACTAAACGTAATATTTTAAGTCAAGCATGAACACGTATATTTTAAAGTTGAAACAACACATTTCTTTAAGTTGCACCGCAATATTTTTTTTTACAGTGTATAATGACAGATGTTTAATATCCAATATATTTGTATTTATTTAAAAGTTTAAACAAAATATATTTAAAATTTGAAGAAAAAAAAAAGTTCTCAAGCTGTGCTTTTTGCACCAGTTAGCATACATTTTGTACATCTTTTGCTATTTACTTTTTTTTTTTTTTTTTGCCTTTAGAAAAGCCCTGCTGCTGGCATGGTGTTTACAGGTTTATAGTAAATAAGTAAACTTATTAATAAATCTTCATGTGGCCTGATTTGAAGCCTGTATGCTGCACAAATGGATAGTTTTTGTCCTTTTTGGAGATTCACAGCTGAACTGTCACTGATGAAAATGATTAAATTATTAATTTCTCATTAGTGTTCCACAGAGACCATCATACAGGTTTGGTGAGTGGGTTTTAATTGTTGGGTTAACTACTCCTTCAGCGTGTTGAGATGTCTCGTTAAAGCGCAGCCAGGACAGCAGAAGGTCCAGGCGTCCCGAGGCCGATCAGGTGTTCACTGACGGGTGGAGAAAAGCCCTGGCAGAACCTGAACGCCTCTTGTCACTTTATTAACAGGTTACAGCTCTTTTCCAGCGAGCGACAGTCAATTGAAGCAGTCCTCGGGAAATGATCCGAGGAGCAGAAATGTGCAGCTCAGATGCTGATATCTCTGGGATTTGCTGTGTTTGGCAGGAGAGTATTCCCTCATCACAACCTGAATCCCACGGATTACATCTTTTCCACTTGTCTGGCAAGGTTATGACATGGAGAGGGGGCTCATTTGGCGGGATTGGCATCCGTACGGATCCGGGTCCTCGGGGGGGCGTGAAGCCTGTGGAACGGAGCACGAGCTGCTCTACGATGCTAATGAAACACATGCAGCTCAGCATCTGTTTCATGACTGGATCAGAATGAGGAACGGCTGTCTGAAATTAGTCAAGAAGTGACGTTTTGTGTGTGAGAAATTGGACGGGGATGTTCATTTCACAAGAAACACAACCATAACAATAAAGGTCGTGCTACAGTGGAAATGGTACCATGGCTTTTGGATCATATATATACAGGCCCTTTCCAAAAAATTAGAATATCATGGAAAAGTTTATTTATTTCCATAATTCCATTCAAAACGTTAAACTTCCATAGATTATAGATTCAGGGCCCACAACTTAAACGATTTCAAGTATTTAGCTGTTTATTTGTACATAATTTGGGCTTCCAGATTTTTTTATTTAAAAAAATTAGAATATTACATGAAATCACACAGTAATTACACAGTGATACCATGGTCGCTGAACCAGGTTTTGGTTCTTTTGGCAGTGTGGGCAGGTGCAAATCCTGCTGGAAAATGAAGTCAGCATGAAGTGCTCTGGAAATGTCCTGGTAGACGGCTGCGTTGACTCTGGATTTAATAAAGCACAGTGGACCAAAGTCCTCTTTTCTGATCAGAGCAAATTTTGCATCTCATTTGGAAACCAAGGTCCCAGAGTCTGGAGGAAGAATGGAGAGGCACACAATCCAAGATGCTTGAAGTCCAGTGTGAAGTTTCCACAGTCTGCGTTGGTTTGGGGAGCCATGTCATCGGCTGGTGTTGGTCCACTGTGCTGTCCACTCAACGCAGCCGTCTACCAGGACATTTCCAGTGCACTTCATGCTTCCTTCAGCAGACAAGCTTTATGGAGATGCTGACTTCATTTTCCAGCAGGATTTGCACCTGCCCACACTGCCAAAAGAACCAAAACCTGGTTCAGTGACCATGGTATTACTGTGTAATTACTGTGTGATTTCATGTAATATTCACATTTTTTGAAATCCTGTTTTCGTGGGTTTTATGAGCTGGAAGCCCAAATTATGTACAAATAAACAACTAAATACTTGAAATCGTTTAAGTTGTGGGCCCTGAATCTATAATCTATGGAAGTTTAACGTTTTGAATGGAATTATGGAAATAAATAAACTTTTCCATGATATTCTAATTTTTTGGAAAGGGTCTGTATATAGGGTGAATTCAGGTTGATTGGGACACTTTATACACGTCAACTCAATGGCAAAAAGTAGCCCTGAATTCACCCCAATAAATATGTATTGTTGTAATATACTGTTCATATGTTTGGGCTTGAAGTCTCTTCTGTTCACCAAGGCTGCTTTTATTTGTTCAAAAATACAGAAAAAAACCCTGTAATATTGTGAAATATTTTTACCATTTAAAATAACTGTTTTCTATGTGTATATATAGTAAAATGTCATTTATTCAATTTCATATCATTACTCCAGTCTTCAGTGTCACATGATCCTTCAGAAATCATTCTAATATGATGATTTGATGCTCAAGAAACATTTATGATTATTATCAAATGTTGAAAACAGCCGTGCTGCTTCAGATTTTGATGGAAATGGTGATACATTTTTTATTTGATGAATAGAGAGTTCAAAAGGACGGCATTTATTTGAAATATAATCTTTTGTAACATTATAAATGTATTTACTATCACTTTTGATCAATTAAATGCATCCTTGCTGAATAAAATCATTTCTGAATCAATCAAAAAAATTACTTTATCTGGACAATAACTTTATTCTAGAGCTGCTGTAAAACCAAAACAATATCTGTTCCATTATTTTCCTATTATCACTGTAAAGCTGCTTTGAAACAATCTGGGCCCGGTTCCCCAAAACGTTCTTATCGCTAAGTAGTTCTTAACCTATTCCTTAATCTCTCTCTTAACGTTATGGCACGATTCCCGACACGTTCGTACGTTAAGTATATCTTCTGTAAGTCACACTTTCGTAAGGTTGGTCTGGACCACTCTTAGCTTTACCTTATCACTGTTGCAGGTCTTTACGAATATAATTCTGACGTTTTAATAGAGTGTTCAATTAGGCTAATTCAAGTGTTTTCATGCAAATAATAAAATTGTCATTACACTGATTGTTGTTAGATTTTTAATTATATTATTATACAATATTATTAATTTAATTAAAAAGCGCTTTTAAAGGCCAGTGAAAGCATAGGCTACTGTCAGTTAAGTCCTATTCGGACGCTAATATTGTTTCTCATGGGCTTGTATGGTATTTTAAACATTTACAGGGGTAAGTTGGTGATATTAGTGCCGTCCGAATCCATAATATCAGTGTTTTTTCTCACTCAACCCACGTAAAAATCCCTGGCCAAATTAGTACCAAGTGTTTTTTTGACAAACAGGTCGTGTGGGAATTTAATTGCCGTCTGAATCCACATCTCTGAGTTTACAAGAAGAGATTCAAAATCCACTGTTTAAACCCTTTTTGATCACTGCCGAGCACCGAGATGTGGGCCTACACTTTTATTACTGAAATGCTGGAAAGTATTTCCAAGAACAATATTTCATCGCAGCTCCACCTCAGCAAACAAAAATGGGAAAGAGAAGAAAGCACGTACAAATTTGAAATGGTTATTGTGGCAGCAATATATGATACAATTTAGAAATATGTAGGCTAGGCTATTATAGGCTATTATAGTTTGGATTATTTTTTATAATATCCCATGAGTCCTAATAAATGTAATTTCAACTATTTCTGAAGTGCTTATTTTATAAAGAACAGCCCCTGCACGAGAGAATAACTGATATTGGGGAACCGGGCCCTGTATTGTTAAATCGCTATATAAATGAAGGTGACTTAAAAAGAACCCAAACTTTTGAACAGTAGTGTATATTTTTCTATGTAAGCTGCTAGCCGCATTCATTTTATAGTTTTATAGTGTTACTGTGTGTCAAAACCCCTTATTTAAGGAGAAACACCCTGAACAAAGGTGATACTTCATCTAAATGAAGTCTCCGGAGAGATGAAAGAGCAACTTCTGAGAAATAATGTCTCTCTCGTCCCACTTCTTTCTTTCTACTCCCTGTGGCGAGACACCTTCTGTTCACAAGAACTCTGTGCTCCGGCACCAATGGAGAGTGCATGTCTCTCTCTCTCTCTCTCTCTCTGGTGCATGCTGGGAATTGGGAAGGGAATGCATGGGAGGGTGATCTAGGTGAGAGGAAATTTTCTAAACTTTTCACCGTTTCTTTCTCTTTCTTGTATTCGATTATTTAATCGGAAAAAAAAGAACGAAAAAAAGAGAGTTTTTTGCGAGCACGGGAGAGATGCGTTGTTTCGGTTGCGGGTGTATTGGACATGTGAGGCTGTCTTGTCCTCATAGAGTTGAATCTGAGAATGAAGCAGGCCCTAGCAATACTTCAGATAAGAGTAAAGGAAAACGATGTGCAAAAGATTAATGTATCAAATGAAGCAGCGATGGTGAATAATGAGGATCAGAATGTGGATTCAAATTTGAAGGAAGGAATGATAAGAAAAGATTCGTCCCCTAATAATGAAAAAGATACAGAGGAAGTTTCTGGTAGTGAGACAAAACCGGGAAAAATGAAGAAAGTTAATGTTGGAACTGATGTGAGTGTTGAGAGAAGCACTGGGGTCTGAGCAGGGTGATTATAATAATAGATAATAATAATAATAATAATAATAATAATAATAATTATTATGTGTATTTTTTATAGCGCCTTTTTTGACCCAAGGTCAATTCACAAAATAATACAAATTTAAAGGAGAAGTTCACTTATAAAATGAAAATTCTGTCATCATATAATCACCCTCATGTTGTTTCAAACCTGTATGAATTTCTTTCTTCTGCTGAACAGAAAGGAAGATATTTAGAAGAATATCAGTAACCAGACAGTTTCTGGGTCCCATTGACTTCCATAGTATATTTTTTTCACTATGGAAGTCAATGGGACCCAAAAACTGTCTGGCTACTGATATTCTTCTAAATATCTTCCTTTGTGTTCAGCAGAAGAAAGAAATTCATACAGGTTTGAAACAACATGAGGGTGATTATATGATGACAGAATTTTCATTTTATAAGTGAACTTCTCCTTTAACAGACAAAGAGACAAGCAATCTGCTTATTATAACAATCAAACAAGCAGAAAAGCAGATGGAGACAACCAATAATTACACATAATTAACATGAGAAGTTATATAATCAAAGAAAACATCAATTTCGATAAAGCAAGCATGTAACATAAAGTGGAACAGAGAAACAGAGAGGAAAATAATTTTGTGAATGATGATGCAAACGGTTTGAAAGGTGAAGTTTGGGAAAGAGGAAGGATGGGATCTTCGAGATGCAATCAGGAATGGATGATGATGATGATGATGATGATGATGATGACGAGGATGATGATGATGATGGTGGTGGATTGTCTGATTTCTCAGACGTGTCAGATGTTTCGCAAATAAGCTGTGAGCAGGTTTATTCACCAGATGAAAGAAATAAATTCTTGGACGAAACCTTGGTTTGAGGTTTGAGACTTCTCTTCATTACTGGCAGAGGAAGGCTGGAGAAGATGAACTTTAAACTTCGTTTAAAAAAAGGTTCTTGCAAAACTGCAAAGGGATAAAACCCCCATAAAACGTAAAATTCAAATAACCGAATCAATGTTTTACACATCACTCAGGGTGACTTTACTGTACTCTTTATTTCTCTCTGTCTCTCTTTTCTATCTCTTTATATATTCTATGGAGATGATAAGAGTAGCCTCTTTAAATATTAAACGAGGAAGAGACGGGAGCAAGAGAGCAATGGTGGCAGAATGAATTAATATTAAGAATGTAAATGTTTCTTTTTTGCAAGAAACACACACAGATTGTAAAAATGAAGTAGACTGGTGTAGATGGCGGGAGGGAGAGTGTTTTAAGAGTGGCTATTCTCCTTTCAGAGAATTTGAACTTGAAAATTTTGTCAACAGAAGAAATAGAAATGGGAGTTATAATGGTCACAGGACAAATAAATGAGTTAAAATTTATTTTCATAAATGTTTATGCTCCAAACAATTGATCAGATCGTGTGGAATTGTTTTGAAAGTTGCAGAGTGCAATAAGAAAATGTGATAATGATTCTTGCATAATAATGGGTGGTGATTGGAAATGCACCACAAAATTTCTGGTTACACTTTATTTTAAGGTGTCGTTGTTACAGTGTAATTATATATTTAAGTACTGAGTGATATTAAGCAACTACATGTACTTACTATAGGGTTAGGGTAGGATTAGGATTTGGTTTAGGGTTAGTTGCATGTAATTATGCATAATTTACTGTTATTACTATGGTAAGTACATGTAACATACAAGGACACTGTAAAATAAAGTGTTACCAATGTTCTTTTAGACAGGAACAGAGAGGAGTCTCATCCACTGTCTAGTAATGCTCTTCTTAATATTATTAAAGAGTTTGAGTTAATTGATGTGTGGAGGAATATGAATCAGATAAGTAGACAGTATACATGGTTTAAAATACTAGACTCGAATGTAACTGCAAGACTAGATAGAATATATACAGTGGGGAGAACAAGTATTTGATACACTGCCGATTTTGCAGGTTTTCCCACTTACAAAGCATGTAGAAGTCTGTAATTTGTATCATAGGTAATCTTCAACTGTGAGAGACGGAATCTAAAACAAAAATCCAGAAAATCACATTGTATGATTTTTAAATAATTAATTTGCAGTGTTTGGCTCGAGGTGCAAAGGTTGATTTTACTCCGAACCATCCCTTTAATACTAAATTGCTGCAGGATTGGTCTTTTTGTGAAAAGTTTGGTGATTTTTGGAAAATGTGGAAATTGAATAAAGGTAATTTTGAAAAAAATGACACTATAGTGGGAGATGGGGAAAACACAGATAAAGGGTTTTTGTCAGATTTTTTCCTACAATACTACTGTGTGTGTTAAAAAGAAAATTGAGCAGTTGGAGAAGGAAATTATAGGCATGGAAAGTGTGATGGATGTAAATGTTTTGGGTGTAAACTTGAATTAAGATCCATCTTAGAGGAAAGAGTAACCACTAAACAAGCCACTAACATCAAATCCAACAGAAATGAGGAAAATGGCAATGGATTTTTATGCTGATTTGTATGGACATACTGACTGTGACTCTGGGAATATGGCACAATTATTACAAGGACTTCCAAAGTTGCAACCTGGGGAAAAGAAAAAGCTTGATGATTAACTTTAATGAACTTTCAGATGCAGTTCAGCAACTCTCCACAGGGCGTGCGCCAGGAATAGATGGTTTACCGGACGAATTTTACAAGACTTTTTGAACTATTTTAGGTGAAGATTTTTATGAAGTTTGACGTGAGTGTTTGTTACCAACTATAGTTGTCAGAGGGCTGTGATCTCTCTTATACCAAAAAGTGGAGATCTAGGCGCCCTGTTTCTTTGATGTACTCGGACTATAAAATATTGGCAAAAGTTTTAGCCAATAGGTTAAATAAACATTTACATATTGTGTTCAAAGGAGAGCAAACATATTGTGTTCCGGGTCGCATAATCATGGACAATCTGTTTTTAATAAGAGATGTTATTGATGTGTATTAATGAAAATTGCAACGTGGGATTTTTATCTATTGATCAGGAGAAAGCTTTTGATCGGGTCATGAGTACATTTTTAAAGTCCTGGAATCATTTGGGTTCGGGGATTTTTTTTTTCATGGATATGTAAGGGGCTTCAATAATGATTAAGATGGGGAATGGCTTGACTTATCCATCGCCTGTAAGAAGGGGTATTCGACAGGGGTGTCCTCTCTCAGGGCAACTACATAGCCTAGCAATTGAGCCCCTTTTATGCAAATTAAGAAATTAATCAAAGGGTTTTATGGTTCCAGGTGACCCAAGGGAGTCGACATGTTTTGTGTTGTATGCTGATGATGGAACTATTTTTGTTACTGGGCAAGAGGATATGCAAATACTATGTGAGAGTTTAGATGTTTACGAGAGAAGCGTCTTCCGCTAAAGTCAATTGGGAAAAAAGCAATGGTTTTATTGTTTTAATGGGAAAATAGTCGGCCACCTCCACTTCCTGGGGGATTGCATTGGGGAAGAAAAGGTATAAAAATTCTCGGAGTGTTTTTAGGAGAAGAAAGCTATAGAAAAAGGAACTGGGAGGGTTTGCTGGAGAACGTGTCTAAATGGAAATGGCTATTGCCAGAGCTGTCCTCCAGGGAGTTTTGGTTATAAATAACCTGGCGAATCTGGCGTGGACAAATGTGGCATGTGCTCTGTTATGGAGAACATCGAATCTGGGAGATGACAAGCAGTTTTTACTGGAAGTTAATGAACTGGATTTGAATCATTTGACTTCATTCGGTCAATCCATGTTAAAAGTGTGGATTATGAGTTTGAGAGATTTCGCGACAACAGGACTGGATTATGGGAGAATTATTGTTTCATAATTCTTTGATACAATCACAAATGTTGTCTTCAAGCAGTGTGAGGAACTGGTCAGAGCGGGATGTGCAAAGATCGAACATCTGATGGATGGCAATGGGTGGAGGACGGCAGTTTCAGTTACGTTCAATACGTTCTGTACGTCTCTTGGATCAGATGTTAGAGGAAGTACCTTATTGCTTTTATAAAAAACGGTTACCACATAATACAAATATTAAAGACAAAAAATATGTATCTATGCAACTTTCATGAAGTAAAATCACTAAAAGCCTTCCTTCCGCTGGAAAAAATAGTCCCTGACCGTAAACATCAACAGAAGTTACATACATTATTTCACCATTAGATGGCGGCAACGACTGTCTTTATGCGTGAGACGGTCAGTAGAGAAGACTTTTAGACTGAAAGGACTCAAACTTCACGGAGAAGGAAGAATATAGGACTGACCTGAAGGAAAATGCTATGTCTACTGTAAATGCAGATACACTCGCTTACTCAATCTCTCACACTATAAGCTTCAATGAACAATATCAATGAGATCAAACATGTGTTTACGTTGCTAAGAGTGGTTGCTAGGGGAGTTGTATAGGGATACATAGAACCGTTGAGTGAAGCAGTCATGAATAAAACACAGCTATTGACCAATCAGAATCAAGGATTGGAACTAACCGTTTTATAAAGATACTTTTCTGTCCTTTAAAACTCCAGAGTTGGGATTATTTCAAGACATTGGTAAAAAGGCACTGCATTGTGTGTGTTAAAGTGTCTCATCAAACTGTTAAAGAGAGGACGCTGGAGATCTCCTATTGAGAAACAGCAGAGTTACAGTGGAGACTGATGTGTGGTATAAGAGCTACAAACACACGCGGCGCTCCTGAATCCAGAAGTACGGAGGGAATGTCCTTTTTATGGGATGGAAGGAACGGTTGATCATTTGTTTATCCAGTGAGGGAGGCTAAGAGGTCTTTTTTATTTTTTAAGGGTTTGTTGTTTCGAATGCATGGGTGAGAATTTTCCTATTAAGTTTTTATTACTGGACTCAAAGTACAAAGTCAGTGAACGAAGAAAAGTGGTTTTGCTAAATTACCTTTTGGGATCAGCCAAGATGGAGGACACGGGCACGGACACATCTTGTCCTGGTTCAGTCGATGCTGAACGGGATGGTGCTGCTCCAATTAAAACTGAGTTTGCTTATTTCAAAGTAGTTAATAATATTATATATTTTTCTGCAATATGGTCTTTGGGGAGTTTTTTGTGTGAGGTTGGGGAGGATGAAATGTTGGTTTTAAAGATGTAATGAAAGGGCTGTAATCTGGATTGACTGAAGCGTATTTTTGATGTTGTTTTTTGGTTGTTTTTGTAGACTTTTGAATGACATATTAATGGAATATGATAAATGATAAAATAAATATGTGTTAAACCTCTCTCTCTCTCTCTCTCTCCTCTCTCTCTCTCTCCCCCGCTCTCTCTATCTCTCTCCTCTCTCTCTCCCCTGCTCTCTCTATCTCTCTTCTCTCTCCACTCTCTCTCGCCCGCTCTCTCTCTCTCTCTCTCTCTCTCTCTCTGTCACCCGCTCTCTCGCCCGCTCTCTCTCTCTCTCTCTCTCTGTGTCTCTCTCTCTCTCTCTCCATCTCTCTCTCTCTCTCTCTCAGTCTCTCTGTCTCTCGCCTCTCTCTCTCTCTCTCTCTCTCTGTGTCTCTCTCTCTCTCTCTCCATCTCTCTCTCTCTCTCTCTCAGTCTCTCTGTCTCTCGCCCGCTCTCTCTCTCGCCCGCTCTCTCTCTCTCTCTCTCTCTCTCTGTCACCCGCTCTCTCGCCCGCTCTCTCTCTCTCTCTCTCTCTCTGTGTCTCTCTCTCTCTCTCTCCATCTCTCTCTCTCTCTCTCTCAGTCTCTCTGTCTCTCGCCCGCTCTCTCTCTCTCTCTCTCTGTGTCTCTCTCTCTCTCTCTCCATCTCTCTCTCTCTCTCTCTCAGTCTCTCTGTCTCTCGCCCGCTCTCTCTCTCGCCCGCTCTCTCTCTCTCTCTCTCTCTCTCTCTCTCTCTCTCTCTCTCTCCGTCTCTCGCTCTCTCTCTCTCTCTCTCTCTCTCTCTCTCTCTCGCCTGCTCTCTCTCTCTCTCTCGCCCCCCTCTCTCTCTCTCTCTCTCTCTCTCTCTCTCTCTCTCTCTCCTCTCTCTCTCTCTCTCTCTCTCTCCCTCCAGTCCTCATAAGCTGCTAATGTTCCTCCCTCTCGGTTCCCGTGGGATCATGAGTGGTCCTTCACCTGGAAGAGCGCGGCTGATGGGTTCGGGAGCATCACGGCCCGCTGGTTTATTCACCCGCTCTTTGTTTTATTCATGACGATTTAGTCTCGCTTCAGTCAATTGAAGGGAGTGACATGTCATCATATAAGCGAGGCTGCGCTCGGTCACACAACTTTATGAATAATACGGAGTGGAAGAATTAATCTGGATAAATAAAGGTCTGTGCGCTGCTCACACTGAATGAGAAACGGAGACGGAGGATAGATCAGTATTAGAGGAGAGAGATTCCCTTCTCTTGTGTTCGATTGTTGGAGGATTTCCTCAGTTACTCTGATAATTAATGATCCTCTGGATGGAGGCAATAAAAGCACTGAGCATGGGAAGATAAATACACTAGACATGTTAAATCTTTCCCTGGCGTTGACTGATTTTTTTGTCTTTCTGTGTTTTCACTGTTATACTGTAGGGGGCGCTGTTACACATCTTCTGAAAGAGTGCAGAATCTCCTGATCAAAACACAGGAGAAGAAGAAGCAGAACCAAGACACATGCATTGCTGACGCACATGTAAAATAACATGATCATCAACACTAAACAGCATATTAATCAAAACTGCCTAACGTTACTGAATGAAATGTTGAACCCATGAAGAAGAAGCGACTGTGAAGTGTTGCATGCAACCCTGTTACTGAACAATTTCCTTCTTTTAATTCTATTTTATTTCCTACAATAGTGAAAAAGGACCCTTTCAGCTCTCAGGAGAAACTCTATTTGTTTGTTTCTCAGTATTGAAGGTTTCATTCATTAAGAGATTGTAGAAAGTGTCTGTAAAGTGTCAGTCATCTTTTGATCCTGATGATGGTGATGATATAGATATTGATAACATACACTCAGATCATGTATAATTCAAGAGCTTCATGACCGCAGGTGAAATGAATTCTTTATCAAGCGTCTGCCGGCTCTCGACCGAAGTGATCCTCTAATACGCTTGAAAAGAGCAGCACCTGTTTCTTCCTCTTCTCATCTTCTCTTTCTGAGAGTTTAAAGGGTTACTTCACTCAAAAATGAGTTTTGAGTCATCATTTACTCACCCTCATCTAGTTTTAAACCCATATGGCTTTCATTTTCTCATAAAAACACAATACAGATTGTGCTTTGAATGTGTGCGGATGCTATTGAGCTCCAAAAAGTACAATATGATTATAATACAATTATTGTGACACATAGTCACACTTTACTAAGGTTTCAAAGTTTAAATTAGTTGGCTAGTTAACATGAAGAATGAACAATACTTCTACAGCATTTATTAATGTTAATTTCAACATTTACTAAGACATTATTCAAATTAAAAGTTGTATTTTTTAACATTAGTTAATGCACTGTGAACTAACATGAACAAACAATGAATGACTAATATTGGCAAAGATTAATAAATACTGTAACAAATGTATAGACTATTACATTTTATCAATATTTATTTATTATTATTAACTTTATTAGTTTATTTATTTAAACTAAAATGACTAAAACTTTAACTAAAATGAAAATATAAAAGTAAAGAATAAAAATATTAATAAAATCTATTTTACTAAAACTTTAACTAAAATGAAAATGAAAATGGAAAATATAAAAATAAAAACTATTTGACTAAAACTTTAACTAAAATTAAAATGGAAAATATAAAAGTAAAGAATAAAAATATTAATAAAATCTATTTTACTAAAACTTTAAATAAAATGAAAAAAATGGAAAATATAAAAGTATAGAATAAAAATATTAATAAAATCTATTTTACTAAAACTAAAATAAAAATGAAAATGGAAAATATAAAAGTAAAGAATAAAAATATTAATAAAAACTATTTTACTAAAACTTTAAGTAAAACTAAAATGGAAAATATAAAAATAAAAACTAATTCAAGATATTAATAAAAACTGTTTTACTAAAACTTGTTAATGTTAGTTAATACATTTACTAATGAGACCTTAGTCTAAAGTGTTACCTAATATATGAATATTCATAATGATAAAATAAAGAAGTCCATACAAGCCAACAATGTCTGGAACATGCTAAACTTTAAGTCACTAAATCTGAATACAAGCAAATGGAGTTTTGATTAGATTTTCCGTGAATATGGATTAATATTGACATTTTATGATGTTTTTTTGGATCTTTTTTGAGTCCACTTTCATTGTATATAGAGAACAGGTTCAAAGTATCTCCTTTAACAACACGATGATTTATGTTTTTGGTGAGCACCCACCGCTCATCTCTGCTGTCACTCACAACCCGAGAATGATTCCTCCGGAATATTCCTCAGCGATTATCAGGAGCTGCTGCCCATCTGAGCGTGTGACTAATTGATTATTCATTCATTATTCATTCTCCATATGAGGATCATATTACAATATCCGATTTGCGAGAGGACACGCAAACCTGTGACTCGAGATGCAAAATATAAAGTTCTGGCAAAAGTTGCTCGCCTGACCTTCTTAAGGCCACGCGGCTAAACTTTCCTTCTGAGGCGCGAGGTCATCCGCTAATTTAGCCCACTTCTCTGGAGAGAGGCAGGAGGACCGCGGTTATGAGGGAAAAACTTCGCTCCTGCTAAAAATAACCACCTTTGCAAACCTCCTCACTTTGTGGGTCAGTGGCTGGCTGATATTGATCGCTTTAAATTACTCCTGCACTCCTCATGCATGTCTCTCTGTCTCTGTCTCTCTCTCTCTCTGTGTAAAAGGTAGTGATGTGGGATATTGGTACATCAACACGACAGGCCGTGATGCATAAACGCCTTCCTCTATTGATTCATCGGGCTGTCAGGGGAGTGTTTGGGCAGAAGTCTTTTACTTTATCATGTTTGTTCGGTGTCTGCGAGGGCGGCCACCCCGCCGCTGCTCCAGAATATTTTTAATAATCTTGCTTTATAGACCTCAGTCCCAAGGTCAATGGCTTTTCCATTATAATGCTGTGCTGGGAATATATATGTGCGGGTAATTTAACATTCACTTTTTTTTTCCGCCCGGTAAAGGCTGTAACCTTTGGCTCTTAAAGAAACACTCTTAACTGCAAAACTGCACAAGTCTGGAGTGCGACACGTCAAAACCACAAAACCCAGATATTATCCACCCATTGCACCAATGCAATATTAGCCACCGTTTCAACATGCCATCTAACAAAGAAGGAAAAAGCTGAAATAAGCAGGGTTATTATAGCTAAATAAAACTAATCCTAAAACTAAAACTAAACTAAACGAAAGTTTTGTTTCTTGAAATTATTTACATGTTACATTGAAATAAAATATAAGTAAAAATTAAACTTATTTCAGCCTGTTGCCAAGTAAACATTATTCATTTTAGCTTGATGTGGTAAAATAACTAAGACTGAAAAAAAAATATATATATATATATATATAAAATAATAATTAAAATGATTCTCAATGACACTAAAATAACACTGGTTTTAAAAAACAACAAAACTACTAAAATTTTTAAATTAAAATGGAAATTATAAAATTAATATAATTCAAACTATTTTACTAAAACTTTAACTAAAATGAAAATGGAAAATATTAAAATAAAACTTATAAAAAATATTTTACCAACTTGACTGGACTGGACTGGACTGGACTGGGCTGGACTGGACTGGACTGGACTGGACTGAACTAACTGGCCTGGACTGGACTGGAATGGACTGAACTGAACTGGACTGAACAAACTGGCCTGGTCTGGATCGAGCTGAAATGGACTGGACTGGACTAGACTGAACTGAGCTGAACAGGACTGGACTTAACGAACTGGACTGACCTGGACTGGACTGGACTGAGCTGAGCTGAGCTGAGCTGAGCTGAACTGAACTGGACTGGACTGGACTGAGCTGAGCTGAGCTGAGCTGAGCTGAACTGGACTGGACTGGACTGAGCTGAGCTGAGCTGAGCTGAGCTGAACTGGACTGGACTGGACTGAGCTGAGCTGAGCTGAGCTGGACTGGACTGGACTGGACTGGACTGGACTGGACTGGACTGGACTGAGCTGAACTGGACTGGCCTGGACTGGACTGGACTCACTGACAGCTGTTTACAACATCAATACACAACAAACCAACAATGAAAACATGAGGGCTATTTATACAAAAACGACTAACAAGAAACACCTGAACATAATGAACCAATAAAAACATGACATATGAAACAAGGAACCAATCAGAACATGATGCATTAGACATGACAAACAGGAACATTAAACATGACTATGACAAATACACAACAAAAGATATGAAAACATAAACTTGAACAAAACCACAAAGCAGATGTAAAAACCCCAGAAAGAATAGTACAGTACAGTAATAAGCTGCTTCAATCATGTAGTGATTTGGTTTCCAGAGTTTGCTCGGTTTGGTATTATTATTGCTGTTTTTGAAGTTTGATAGGAGTGATAATAAACCCAGCAATAATAAGTGAACTGAATGCATGAGACGGATTCTGAATCTCGCATAATAGGATTTTTATTGCTGAAGATATTGTGGGAATCTGCAAGAAAAGGTTATGACTGATGCAATCTGGTTTTATGTCTCTCTTTTTTTAAAGAAATTCAATAGTTCTCATCTCCAATGATAGATGAATTTTCTTTTGAATGATGTCTGAAAGACATTCAGATAAAACTGCACTGTTTTTCTGTGGAGCTTTGTAGACAGTAACAGTATTAAATATTAGTGTCCTGTATTGTTCTGTAAGTTGCCGATTTATTTCTTTCCTCTGTGTTTAAACTCATGCATCTCAGAGCCACACAGGGAGTGTTTCTGGACTGTGTTCCTCAAATGTCTGATGTTTTCACCATCTCATCAAGTTGTTTTCCTCGTTTTTATGTGTCAAGGATGAATTAAGGATGAAATAAACGTGTTGAGACGTGTCAGTGTGTTCATCATGTCACGAGACGCAGAACTCAAACCGTCCACAGATATATAAAGTTCTGTCGTGAAAATCTAGATAGCACAGGCAGATCCTTCTGATATGCTTGCAATCACATCATTCTCTATAGGGCACAGCTGATTGGTTCCTGCTGTATCAGTAGCCAATGAGCTCGCTTGCTCAACATTCAAAATACGCTTTCAGAAACCCTCCACCTTCCCCAGCTCCACCTGTATAGATCTGCAACGGGTAATTCATGCATCATATAATGGTGTTCTGACCATTCAAAACATTCAAAACTTAATTAGCATTTTAATAAGCATTGAAATTATTCCCCAACTTAAGTACATGCAAATTATTTCAGTGTGTTTTTAAGTAATGCCAATCTCTAGACACACAATGTTTTAACTTTTTCCCCGTTATTGACGTAAATTTCCGTCTTTTCGTGTTTTCACTGTTATACTGTAGGGGGCGCTGTTACACATCTACTGAAAGAGAAGAGAATCTCCTGATGAAAACACAGGAGAAGAAGAAGCAGAGAAAAGCAATAGCATATGTAATCAGATGCATGTGTAAAATAACGCGATCATCAACATTAAATAGCATATAAATCAAAACTGCTTACTGTTATATGTAAAAGATCAAAAATGCTGGCGGGGAAGAATTAAACAAAAAATAAATGGACGATGCCTATAATAAAATAAGTCATAGTACAAAAGTATTGTTTCTTCAATAACACAGCATATTGTTTTTTCACTTTCAATAATGCAATAGTAGCCTATTTTTTCAATAAAACTTGCTTTGTCAAAACACTTAAATTAGCCAGAATCCAAGTAAAATTATTGTTTAGTAAGCTTACTTAAAGGATTAGTTCACCCCAAAATGAAAATTTCCTAATAATTTACTCACCCCAATGCCATCCAAGATATCCATGTCTTTCTTTCCTCAGTGGGAGAGAAATTATGTTTTTTGAGGAAAACATTTCTCGATTTTTCTTCTAACAATGTACTTCATTGGTTACCATCGATTTTAAGTCCAAATCAATGCAGTTTCAAAAGTCTTTGAAGTGTTTAAACGGGCTGTACGCGATCACAGCTGAAGAAGAGGTTGTTATCTAGCGAAACGATAGGTCATTTAAAAAAAATAATATAATTTATAGACTTTTTACCTTCAATAGTTCGGATTGAGCTGATCAACAAACGGACAGGGAACTACATCATCACGTTGAAAGATGACGTAAACTGAAACTATATAATAGCAAAAACTATGGTAACCAATGAAGTCCATTGTTAGAAGAAAAATCCAGAAATGTTTTCCTCAAAAAACATAATTTCTCTCCCACTGAGGAAAGAAAGACATGGATATCTTGGATGGCATTGGGGTGAGTAAATTATTAGGAAATTTTCATTTTGGAGTGAACTAATCCTTTAACATTGTCAAGTAAATTAAATGAACAAAAACAAAAATATCACATATTAATGCCTTTTCATTCCTCAAAAATGAATTTAGTAAACCTAGCACTATATTTCTGTGAACGAAACAAAGGATTTAATAACATTTCCACTATGTTTTAGACTTCAAATTCAATTCACAGGATATAATAACAAAGATGGCGATTGATGTGTTTGATTAGGATAATAATATGATTATTTAAAATATTTCATATGACATATATGTTGGTATATTACTGACTTTTACATTTTATTTCCATATGTTAATGGTACACTTGTTTTTTCTGGAATATCATTATTATTTTTTATTTGGCTGTAACCAGCCCGACATGTTATTTCACTGAATATTACTAAATTAGTGATTACTTGGTGATTTTCAATGTTAAAGAAAGGCTAAAAAAGCACTTAAAGCATGTTGTAAATGCATAAATACAAACGTCAATAACCTTGCACACAGACGTCCGTTAACGGGACCCAGAGGTGTTTGTCGTGCATAAAGAAGGAATCAATCAGTCCAGCTGGTGGAGACGTGACGTGTCTAAACAGTGTCCCGGAGGACGTCAGCATCCATTAGACTCACACACACACGTCCTCGGCTCACACACCTCAGCTGTCACAGCTTTGCTTTGCCTAACTTTACTGCTCAAGTTTTCTATTTTCAAACATCCATCAACGCGGATGTCTTTATTTCACCAGAGGTCATGCATTCACGCTCTTTCTGTGTCTCTTTCTCTGTTATTTATAGGGTGTCCCAAAATGTTGACGGCAGAGCAAGCGGTGACAGCATCAACATGCTGAGAAATACTGAACTTCATATAAAAATGAGAGGTGGAAATGGCACAGTAGATGTCAGGTGTGGACTCAGTGATGCCGGAGCATCTCAAAATCTGCAGTCTTTTGTGGATTCAGTGGCTAATTATGGCTACATATTTCTATATTTATTATAAGCTAAATTATATTATGCTTTCATTGTGTGTGTGTGTGTGTGTGAGTGAGTGAGTGAGTGAGTGAGAGTGTGAGTGTGTGTGTGTGTGTGTGTGTGTGTGTGTGAGTGAGTGAGTGAGTGAGTGAGTGAGAGTGTGAGTGTGTGTGTGTGTGTGTGTGTGTGTGTGTGAGTGAGTGAGTGAGTGAGTGAGTGAGAGTGTGAGTGTGTGTGTGTGTGTGTGTGTGATGGAGTGTGTGTGTGAGTGAGTGTTTGTGTGTGTGTGTGTGTGTGTGTGAGTAAATGAGTGTGTGTGTGTGTGAGTGAGTGAGTTAGTGTGTGTGTGTGTGTGTGTGTGTGTGTGTGTGTGTGTGTGTGTGTGTGAGTGTGAGTGTGTGTGTGTGTGCATGTGTGTATGTGTGCACGTGTGTGTGTGTGTACGTGTGTGTGTGTAATATGGTAACACTTTAGTTTCGGTTCCAATTCTCACTATTAACGAGATCCTTATTATCATGCATATTACTAGGATATTGGCTGTTTATTAGTACTTATAAAGCACATATTAATGCCTTATTCATTCTGCATGAACATATTCTACATCCCTTAATCACCCAAATCCTAAACTTGACAACTACCGTACTATTAATAAGCAGTAATTGGAGTTTATCAATGCGAAAGTCGTAGTTAATAGTGAGAACTGAACCCTAAACTAAAGTATGACCATAGGTGTTCGTACTGTATATATAAACGGGACTGAAAAGCAGATATAGCCCACCAACAGATTCCCTATTTATGTAAATTGACAATTTCCAGCACATAAACTAGTCTATTAATATTTTCTTGTTACGGTCAATTTGTCTGGTGTGCTGCGAGGAGTCATGACCAGACACATCAGAACACACAGCGGGAAGTTTCTCTCTTGTTCCCAGATGTCATTTCATTTCCACAGAAGCGCCATCCCACGAATCTCATCTTCTCCATCGCAACACTTTGCTTTGTGTTTTGAAAGAGAAACTCAAACACAAATTGTATTTTTTTTTTTTTCATGGAAAACCTCAAAAATACACCAAAGTCTAATCATGATAGGAAACCAGTGAGTTGAGTTTTGCTGCTGGCAGATGCTTTAACTACAGGCTCAAAAAGCACAAACAGACAGTATATCTATATACGTATATATTGTTATCTAAAGCTCAAAGTCCCTCCAGCGGGAGTTCCTCATTTAAATAATTAATGCGCAGAATAAAGGGGCGGGGCCTGGTTGAGTTAGTTAGTAGTGTGTTAAACTGATGGTTATGGAAAGGGGCGGGACATTTCCCAAACACACTCAAAGCGCTCGACCAATCACAACACACTGATCCAGCCGACCAATCAGAGCACAGTGTGCTTTTCAGAAGGAGGGGCTTCATAGAGACAGGAAGTAAACAGAGCGTTACTGACAGACTGGGAAGAGAGGAGCCGCAACAATGGAGAATATGAGGAGAATAATCAACATTCAAGCAGGAAAACCTGTTCTAGTAGAGCCTGAAACAACATCAAGACTTTATAAAAGGGCATACAGGTCCTCTTTAATAACAACTAACATAAAATACTGAATTGGTTTATAGATGTTTACCAGTATCCCATTTTTGGAGGCTCTCAAAAGCCCATTAAAAGATTATTTTGTATCTTTCCTGATTTATATTGGATGTGAGTCTCTGTGTTTGTTCTCAGGGTCTGAACAGGGAGGTTTGTGAAGCCAAATTTCAGATTATCATCAGACTGTTTGTTATTTTGGGCTCTGCATCGCTGCTTTTATCGTATGAACTGCCTGGCCTAATTTAACACACGATAGCGAAGATTACATTGTGAGAACGGATGCAGGAGAGACTGCCGTCCTTGCTGAGGGTGTTGGGCTGGCATTAATTCATGATTGGACATCCTCACCCTCATATTAGCACATTAGAAGAGCGTTAACCTCATCAGAAAGCCATAGACAGAAAGGCCAGCTCTGCCCTGAAGTCTAACTACCCATAAACACCCGCAGCACGTAATGAAAAGATGTGCTTAAGATTTTATGGGCTTCCCGATATGTCATGCCCTGAATCGATGTGTGTTTATAGACGACACCACAGTGTGATGGCAGACTCAGGTTTATATTTCTGCATTTCTGTGAGTGGTGGCCATGCAAAACTTCATTGCCATGATTGTTCTATGGTTGCTTTATGGTGACATTGAAATGTACACCATTTCTTAGTTCAGTGGTCAAAGTATAATTTGTTATTATCTATGCATTAAAAAACAGGGATGATTGTATGTTTGTAAATCATTTTGTTCCATATACTAATAATTACTATGATTTTTGTAGGCCCTGACTGGTTTTTCACCAAATTCACCATAAATCACACTATGAAAAATAGTAAACACAACAGTAACCATTGCAAATAGCAAAGAGATCATAACTGTATTAAATTATGGCTTTACAAACAAAAAAAAGGTAAATAAATGGTATTTAAAATGTAAAAATAAAATGGTATTTAACACATATTTTAACATTTTCTCATTTCTGATGTCTAATTCTAATATTTGATCATTTTCTAATTGTATTTAATACATACATTTCACAAACTTTGAATATACCTTACACAATAATTACAACTTTTATTAATATTATAGCCTGTTACCTGGGACACTTGGCACACTTTTATCACTTAATATTAGTAATCATCATAAATTAGGAATCATTCGAAAGCTCAAACACTCAAAATTCATACAGTGGAAACGGTTTTAAAATCAGACATTGCATTAACATGACAATGGTTCATTAAACAGGCTGTGATTTGATTTTGGCTTTGATTTTATGGCAATTTTAGGATTCAAATTATTTAGCAAAATATATATTTTATATATATATTTACGACAAATTTCTGGCAACCACAGCCGCTGTATTGTGCTATGTTCATCAGGCTTTTAACAGTGCATTTACTGGCTGTTTCTGAGCTGTAAAATGAAGTCAGGACAGCAAGAAAGTGATTTTCTGGTCATCTGGTCACCCGTAGCAAAGTGCAATGCTTTATTTTAAGGGGTTGTACTCACTAAACCTAAAGCCAGACACATACAAACAAGTCAACAGTTTAACCTTGACTAACTTGCACAGATTCTCTTCTTTGACAGTATCAGAGGTTTTATTTCTTTTGTGCATTTTTGCGTTTTTGCATTGCATTATGAATGGTGGTGTGGTGTTTAGTAACGCAGCAATGCACAACATCAAGCTTGTACGGCTAGAATTGTAAGAGTTCAAGCCTCAGTGTGAGCAATAATAACAGCCTCAGCACGCACCGCTGATTATTTCAAATGCTTTTGACAAAACGCTTCATGAATGTGTGCAGAATTAGCAGTGGCACTTATCATTGAAAAGCGTATTTGAGCTCAGAAGGGGCGAGAGAAGCGGATAAGAGCGTCTGACTGCAGTCTGCACAGCACTTTACATTAATAAACAATGAGAGGCGCTTGGATTTCAGCTCAAGTACATTCAGGCCAAAGTTTTAGCAGAACACAGCCGTGAGAAACAATACGACAGGAAGAACAGGGTACAATCAGAATTCTTTAGAGTTCTTTGGCCTTTATTAAATATGCAAAGAGAGAAAAAAAACTGCATGAGGACTGAATATCCATTCTGAAACTTATATGGCTATTTGTGTGGAAATGCTGATTGCTGTTCCTGAATTAATGTGCTGATGTTTTGCTGTGCTGAGAATTCTTCTTTTGTTGTTATTGCTGTCTTTATGGATTTATGAGGTCCTCGTAATGTACTTATTATGATTTTTTATTATTTTGAAGGTTTTGAAAACATCTTGCCAAAAGGACTGCAGTTGAAAATTAGCCAGCACTGGCACAATGTTGAGTAATGTGTGTTGTCCTTATAAAATAAAGCAACTCAAAGAAAGATTCCTGCTGAAAAACAACCGAAAATAGACAAAAATTACATAGTATTTAGGATTAGGCTTTTGGGTTCAGGTCATTTCTAACTTTTTTTAAGTAATCAGATTTAGGATTTTCACTTGAAGGCCAATAAAGTGGACAAATACTGTACAAAATCTGTTAATAAATGATCCTAAAAGTCAAAATAGGAATGAAAGTCATAGGTGTACAAAGTCAATTGCGCTGGGTGCAAGATAGGGCCCTAGATGTTTTGCTATAAATTACAGACATGACATCTGAGGACTATTTCTCATTTTTCTCAGTTATTTTGCTTTATTTCTAGATTCAATCATAGACTCGTTCTTACGCACTAGAGCTCGTTCACACATGCGCACTCTTCAAAAATGACACTTTAAATCTCTTGACAAACTAAAAGACGTAAATGACATTTGTATGTGTTCTAAATAAAAGACACAGGTTGTACTGAATGTCAGCTTGCTTATTTTGCTCAAGATATGGATTTATTAAGTCCACATGTCATGCAAACGAGAAACTCTGCTTCTATCCACAGGTCGAGATCTGGTTTCGGGAAACACCGACTCGTTGAACTGCTGTTAATGACAGAACTTCTGAACATTGTTGGCTAACGATGCTTTTGGGAATGGACTCTTGACGTGGACCAGGGAACAACCACCCACGACATTCATCTTAGCAGCGAGTTTACATGGGAAAACATCAGTCACAGTCACTTCAGAACGTGTAGAAATTAAGTGAGATTTGCACTGCCTTTGTCATGACTTTGAGAGACAGGACGAGGATGTGTTTCTCTTTGAAGATGATGTTCTGGTTTGGGGCTTCAGTGTCTTTTGTTATCGCTACGGCATGAGCACAAAACTTCAAGAGATCGCCTTCAAGCTGAGCTCGGCAGCTGAGATTTCCTGAAGGACAATGTTCTTGTGTCAACATTTGTATTACTATGCAAATGTGATAGCTTTCTTTGTTGTGTAACCATCGAGCTCACGGTCTCACAATCATTTAGCCTCATGTAGAAACAAAGACCTCTTGAAAACACAGACCTGCTTTGATGCAGTGAGGAACACACTCTCTGGTCCACACACGAACATCACAGTCAATCGCAGCTTTTCTGAAGTCACATGACAGCAGTGTGAGGATCAGACCCAAATGTAGACATTTGAGAGATGCTAACTATACTCAATGACATTGATTTCAGTTGTATTGATGTTTTCTTCCCCACATCACATGACTTCACAAGAATGTGAATATAGTGCATGAGTCATGAACTACTTTTCTAATACATTTTTGGTATTTTTTTAACAAATAATGCTTAACAGCATCCATCTAAAAGCTGTATGAAACGTCGACATCCTCTTTTGTTTTTCTCAGAATAAATAAAGTCAAATGGGTTTGGAAGGTCACGAGGGTGAGGAAATGATGACAGAATTATCAATGAAAAGATGAACATCCATTTTAAGATGTTTAAGAGTTTTTTTTCTGACAAAAGGTTTGTCTGGTTATAACATAACTAAACCGTCTGGACATAAAAAGCATCTTTCTCTATTGACGGCCAGTCAAAAGTAGTTGTGTATTGATGATATTAATTTTTTATCAAATCAATATGTCATAGAAGATGTTTTGCCTTGTCAAGTAGTTATATCTTGATTGATTTGTTTACTATTTTTAAACCATTTCAGTCTTTCTTAATTCAGTGTGCTACTTTCTGTTTCTTCATAATTCTTTGTGATATTTTATGCAGCTGTTTTATAGCAATTTATGAGTGAAACTCTTTTCTTTTTTCTCCACTGTATTTTACATCTTCTTGTTCTTGCCACAAGAAACGTTCATATGTAAATTTGTGAGATTTAAATGAATGTTTCGTATGTTCTCCCTTGAAGGGTCCTCAACACCAGAGAGGATGTCTAAAAAGAGGCATTTTATTTTCATTTTGCCTTCGGTTTTCCACAGGGACGTGTGGCCCAGATAAACCAAGCGCTGCAATTCTCCTCACAAGCAAAAGATGTCCAGTAGCATATATATATATATATTCAGTCATGAAACTTTAGAAGGCGCAGGCTGATGGTCCCTTACATGCAATCTACAAGCAATCACATCATCACCGCATGACACAAGCTGATTGGCTCTGCTGATCCTGCAGCCAATGAGATTGCTTGCTCAACATTTAAATAGTCTGGCTGATTGTTCGCTGTAAGCTAGTCCTGCAGCGCTATCAGAGTTCCTCTGAATATATCAGAAAACGCTTGAAACAAAATGAATTTACTTGAGAAGCAACACTGCATAAGATGTTATGACTTTTATCTTTAAATTTGCCAGTCATACATAAAATAAACTTACTAGTTTCTTACCACTTTTAATTTATCGAAGCATGACAAATATCAATCACAGTTAAAACTATGTAATATGTAACTTTTATATGCAATTCATATACAAAAATCGTAAATTTAGGCCTAAATATTTTAGCGACTGCATAGCAACGCCTGAGATTTCTATGACCACCAATCATATTTTCTTTGAAACGTTTGTTTTTAGATTGAAATGTGTGCAAACTAATGTTTTGCTAACAAAACTGTGTAAGCCATCCAAAGTGGATGTGAAATATCGCCTTGAAACTAAAATGCGTAATTTTGTTGATGTTAAATTTCTGCCGTATTCAAGAAAGCCTCATTATTTGAGCTGTTCGGTGGCACAAACATGACACACTTCAGCTTAATATAGACCACACTCTCAGTTTTTGGAAGAACACTCCAGTTGGAAATCTAAAGCAAATGTGAAGCTGACAAAAGTTGAGTCACATGGCAGAACGATCGAGCTGGTCTGTTAAAAATATCCTCAGTAAATCCATTTCCATCAGGCCTCCAGAGCTCGACGGCATGTGTGTTTTCTGCTCGAGTTTCTCTGCAAGCTCTCGATTCACACGATGAGTCATTCAGCATGAGCCTAACGACCAATTTAGCTGCACAAACTCGCTGAGATCTTGCGTTAAGATGCGGACGCTTTCCCTGCATTAGGACTGGGAGTGTTGAGGAGTGTTTGCCCAGGAGCAGATTTTGCTCGTTTGCATCACGTCTCCATTCCCACAAACGAAGGCAGAGATAGTCTTAATTTAAGCATCAAGCGTGCAATGTTCTGTCTGTCTGTCCCAGTTGGATAAATATTGACTGTTGTGGAGCAGATGGCCAGGGTGTTAGAGAGGAAAAGTCAGGGATCAGGACTAACATCTGGTCTCGGCGCTCCACAAACACGGTTTCTACGTCAGTTTGGCTCATTGAGCGATCAGACTGACTTCACCAACACAACGTGAGACGCCACACACTCATCAAATCACTTTCTCAATCAATACTTTTCTCTTGTTTTCCAGTAAAGATAACACTTTAAGTAGACAATGAGCAATATATTTGGTAAAAGTATTTATCAATTGTTAGGCCATGTTAGTTCAGGTCCATTATACAATATTAATAAATGCAACTTTTGATGTGAATTATGTATTTGTAAATGTTGAAATTAACTAAGATTGTTCATTTTTGTTCATGTTAACTAACGAAACCTTATTGTGAAGTGTTACCAAAATATCTAAATATCCTCGAAACAAAATGTTCTTGTTTTGAGAGAATATATCTTGGATTTTTTTTCTTTCTTCAATGGCAAGTTCTTGTGTTTGGGGTCAGTACGATTTTTTTGAAGAAAAAAAAGAAGATTTTTTAAAGATTTAAAGTTTTTGAAAAAATCTGCTCACAAAAGCTGCATTTATTTGATCAAAAATACCGTAAAAACAGTGAAATATTATTAAAATTTAAAATGGCGGTTGTCTATGTGAATATATAGTAAAGTGTAATTTATTCCTGTGATCAAAGCTGTATTTTCAGCATCATTACTCCAGTCTTCAGTGTCACATGATCCTTCAGAAATCACTCTAATATGATGATTTGCTGCTCCAGAAATTATCAACATCTTAGCATCATGACAGTGAGTTTTACAAGCACAACCGGCACTCACATCTCCAGTAAAGTTAAAAGTCTTTATCGATGAGAGTGCTTTAACTTTGACAAATAGCTACAGATATGAAGTCATTGGTATTAAACAGTTGTCATGCCAGCTGTAATCTCTCCTCCTGTAGGTGACGGGTCTGAAGGGCTTTATTTAGCGTACGCTGAGGTTTGGATTACGAGCCACAGGTAATGGGATCCCTCGCGAGGACCCGGTATCTCTGTCTCAGAGTGGTCTCTTTAAAACCCCTCAGTGATAACCATCACAGCGTTCTCACACACCGCGCCGAGAGAGACGTCACTCACTTTGGCAGAGTGTTATATAAACACGCGGCTCCGTCTCTGCCCAAGGGTTTCGCCACCCTGAAATCTCAATCCATATCACTTTCCGTAGATAAAATCTAGCACCAGCTGTCTGTCCTGATTGTCCTTTGGCCCATCAGGAAGAGCTGAATGAAGACACCGTGGCCTACATGCTATTTAGCAATTCATGCAAATGCTATTCATTTCATATGCGCGTATGTTGGCCACCTTAAAATATAGAAGCAGCTGCACATTTATATTGCAAGACAAATATTATGTGCAGTATTCAGGGGCGTAGGAATGACTTTGACTTTGGGGGGGGCATATTGGCCACTATGAATCAACATCCATCCCACCACCATAATAGTAACATACAGTATGGTGACGTGGTACAACATGTATGGAATCACAAACAGCAAATAAATAAACAAACTCATCCAATCTGTTTATTATTAGACAAATATTTGTGGGGTGGCATTATTCTGAAATGAGATGACAGAACATTTTACTTTTGCTAAGGTTAACACAGAGAAATCGATTGCCAGCTATAGCTATGTGGCTAGCTATCTAACGTAACGTTAGTTAGCACCTCTCGCAAAGCATAACACGCGTGCCACTCAAAATTCCATTGTTGATTTAATCGTCATATGCCTCGTATCCATAATTCAATTTTAAAAAGCTTGCTAATTTCAACCGCTTGACTGAGACTAATTTACCTCATACAAAGTCGAGTCTTATTCCGGTTCAAAGCTGGTGCCCACCGGTAACGTATATTTGTATGTTCCTAGAGTAACGTTAACTTCTCTCTACCAATCAGATGCTCCGACTATAGGTGAAAAGTGAAGAATATGAAGCTGGTGATTGGTTGAATGGTGATTAATCAAACATAGCATGAAATGGGAAGGTTTGACCTATTACTCTGGGTTTGACTTGCTGGCAAAACCGGATATCTTCTTTGTCGCGCTTTCAAAATAAAAGTTCCAAATGTACAGTTTTTGTCCCAATTTTTGGGTGGGACACATGCAGCATTTTCCAATATTGAGGGGGACACGTCCAGGTTCCTACGCCAATGGCAATATTATAAAGAAAACAGAATTAATTGCTTTCAAAATAAAACTGGACATTGTAAAAACATTAATGCTATCAAATCGATTAATTGCATCTAACAAAAAAGTTTGTAAATTATTAATTTCTTTCCCAAAAAAAAAAATATATATATAATTCTTACTGACCTAAACTTTTGAACGGTAGTGTATAATGTTACAAAAGATACTATTTCAGATAAATGTTGTTCTTTTGACATTTCTATTCATCAAAGAATCCTGAAAAAAATAAAAAATAAAATAAAATAAAATAATATATATATATACATAATTGAAAAAATGTAACAAAATGAAAAAAAAAAATTGATGATAATCAGAAATGTTTCTCGGGCAGCATTAATTAATAATTTTTTTATTTCAGCTTTAATTTTTGTATTTTTACAACTCCAATTTAAACTTATTTCAGTTCGTTCCCAATGCAACATTTCTGATTTTCATTTAAGTTTCTTTGATTTGATTTGATTTCCGCTTCATTTCAATTGACAAAAACTATTACTTTGTATTTTCAATTTTAGACAACAACATGCTTACAATCCCTCAGAACACATTCAGCAATATTTTAGGTTCAGTTTGTTTAAAGCTTGCTCTTTTAATTACCCACAATGCACCTGCGGACCCACCATAGCACATTTAGCACACACACTGATCTGAGTGATTTCCACTGGCCTTCAATCTCAGTCTGATGAATGAACTTGTGTAGAACAGAAAAAAATCAATCAATACCAATCAGCTGAGGTTTGTTCCACTTACTCCCTCAGTAAATACAGATTTACGGCCACTAGAGAAAAACATTCACGTTCTCTATTAGCGTGCAGTAAATTACAGTCCGGCTCATATTGCTGTCGCTCTTAACCTTTCGACGGCGTAAAGACTTCTATAGCAGCGCTGGGACAATGGAGTCGTGTTTAATGAGCTTCACGTCTACATTAATTACATCATTCTGCTGTTATGAGGCGGCTCACGACACTGCAGAGAACACACTGAAACTAACACACGCTATCGGCTCTTCTCCAGCATGAAGATGCCAGTGAATAATGAAAGATGGAGTATCCGTTTATCAGGCGTCCCTGAGGAGATTTTTACATGTTCTGTAAGAGATTTGCACGATCTGATCTGAATGCAAAGGCAAACTGAATTAAAATCTTCTCCGGACCGGGTTTGAATGACTCTCAGTGGCGTCGCTCCTAAAAAGCCACAGGCAGGGTTTCCAGAACATATCAGATTTCCATTGAGCGCAAATGAGCCGAATTCTCATTCAAATTGAGATGGATTGAATCTAATAAAGTTTTCTCCCCGAAGACAGCCTGTCTCCATCTCAGCACCTTTTAATAATCAGAAAAATGTGGACTGATCCTTCCCTCTCTCTGACCGACCTTCAGCCGTCACGACAAACTGATAAAACAGCAACTACTTTCTGTCGGAGACACACACTCTCCAAACGTATAATTAAAGCCTCAACAATGCTTGTAGCAAAAGGACTTTGCGGCTTCATTTCGGCCGTTTGCAGAACAAGTTTTGCTGTCTGTCCAAATTAATCACTGTGTGAACGGGCTTTACAAACGCAAGTCATTCCACAGACTCTTTTATCCCAAAACACAGCATTTCTAGAAGAGCTGATCATAATGACACCAGCAAAATAAGCAAACAGTAAACCATCATTTCCAGCGAAAACTACTGTATCTTTCTGTTGTTTGAGCAGGATTCGTGACATTACGTTTCCTAATGGCAGTGTTGAGAAGAAAAACCTTATCTTAGATTGTGTATCAGGACCAGTGGTATTTTATATACTATTATAGTATTTAATAACAATTTTAATATATATATATAGTTTTATTTTTATATTTTCAGTCAATTTTAATTAATTGTAATGTGTTTTTGTCATTTTATTTATGTGTGTGTTATATATATATATATATATATATATATATATATATATATATATAGCCTATATATATATATATATATATATATATGCACAATGAACTGAACTGAAAAAATAAAAAGCTAATTCAAATATTAACATCTATAATTAAATATATGCATTTTTAAATACTACTACTACTACTACTAATAATAATGTTTTATTTCAGTTTTAGTAATTTAGTACTTGCCATGTCAACATTTCATATTTTCTAGTTTGAGTTTTCTTCTCAGCTTCAATATCAGTTTATGAAAACAACTTTTAATAGTTTTAATTAACAATAACAGTGTGCAGGACATAATAAGCACACGTGTGTGTCTTAGTTGTTTGGCAGGTTTACAGTGTTTAATGTAGGACACTAATGAATTGTGTGGTGTTTGGCAGCCGTTCTGTTGGCACACTATTGATCATGTTATTTTTCTGGTGTAAAACTTGCAACTTCCAAAAACTCCCTCCACATTTTCTCTAAGTGGGAGTAAAAAAAACACAAAAATGCAGGAACTTGCAGAAATTCCCACAATTACACAGTGACATTCTCGAAATGTTAAAAATAATCTCCGCCAGGATTTCATTCATGCCACGTCATGAATATCTTCACCGGCTGACAGTGTGGTCTTATTAACCCCTCGTCAGCGGTCCGACATAACCCGTGACATTTCCCCAAATATCGCTATTGCCTAGTGAGCAATAATGGCAAAAGTGACATTCTGTGCAGCATTACAGTCCTAAAACGGCACTAAACGTGTCAGGAATGCACCTTATGCCCAGAATTTATGTCAGAAAGCATGTGGCGAAAACTTACAACGGACAGCACTCAAAATCCAACGCAAAATCCCTCCAGTCTATTTCCAGAAGAAGAGAGGAGGTGTTTCAGTCACGCAAGCCCTGTGCTGAGAGATAGAAAGCCGAGAGATTCTGGAGGCCGTGCCGCTAATTTCTGCTGTCACCACGTCATGCTGTCGTTTAAAAGCCAATTTAGTTTCTCTTTGCATGTGACAGGACTGGTACAGATGCTATTGTGCGCCGCTTTACGCCCCATGTCGGCCAACCTGAAGTCAGCACACCTGAACGCTGAGTGACAGGTAGAGAGCTCAACAAGAGCTCACGCAGTGTGTGTGTGTGTGTGTGTGTGTGTGTGTGTGTGTGTGTGTGTGCGGAGCCTGGCGTGAGATCTCAGGACAACTGTTTTAGCCATGTGTCAGATGAGTTTCTGTGAGCTACACTGCAAACAATGATGCTCTTCCTCAGCGTTTTCCTCTGCAAACATCTTAACATTCTTAAATCAAGACAGGTTTACTTGAGAAGCAAAATGACTGAAGATAATAAGTTACAAAATGTTTTGATTTTTGATTGTTGTTGATTAAAGCAAGAAAATAAAAGGCCTATCTGGCAATGGAATCAGAAAAAAAAAGAAAAAAAAAAAGATTTAAGTTTATTTTCTGACTCCACTGGCAGATATTATTCTTGTTTTAAGCATAAAACATTTAATAAAAGCCTTTCATTAAAAAAAATACTGTATACAACCGATCAAAAGTGACAGTAAAGACATTAATAATGTTAAAAAAGATTCTGTTTCAAATAAATGCTGTTCTTTTGAACTTTCTATTCATCAGAGAATCCTGAAAAATAAAAATGAATCACGGTTTCCACAAAAATATGAACTGTTTTCAACACTGATAATAATCATAAATGTTTCTTGAGCATCAAATCATCATATTAGAGTGATTTCTGAAGGATCATGTGACACTGAAGACTGGAGTAATGATGCTGAAAATTCAGCTTTGATCACAGGAATAAATTACATTTTAGTAAATAGTCACATAGAAAACAGCTATATTAAATTGTAATAATATTTCATTGTTTTTTGTGTGTTTTTCATCAAATAAATGCAGCCTTGATGAGCAGAAGAGACTTCTTACAAAAACATTTTAAAATCTTACCGATCCCAAACGATAATTACTTTGATTTTGTATTGATCATAAATAACAGCTCTATAATTAAAAAGACACAGCCACTTGTTGTATCTTAGCAAGCTAAACTAAAAGTCTCTTCCCGAATGCTCCTCACACAAACTAAACAATTAGTTTAGAAAGTTGCCGACACGTTGTGCATCAGTTCCAGCACGTTCCCTGTCCTTGTGCGTCCTCAGCGGGGAGTAAACTTCTCCCGAGCTCAGATAACCTATTTCTGGCTTTTGTGATGAGATGTCCTGGTTTGATGTGATCTCGGCGCTGTGAACGCGGTGACATCCGTTTTCGCTGTGACTGACATGTTTTCCAGGAGACGACAGATACCTCCACTACACACGCTCAAACCCCAGCAGCCTTGGAGATCCAACACACACACACACACACACATGCTGTTTGTCACGGAGAGAGAGTCTGTGTCTGCTTTTAGCATGACTAATGGAGGCGGCCTTGAAAACCTTTCCTTGAATGTTTCAGACGGATCCGGTCTGCGGAGACGCACACATATACGTGACCTGAAAGATCCTCTTAAACCAATTTCTCATTTATTCCTTTAAACTCATTACAAGGCCAGAGGAAGCGGCTTTCATTAAATATTAATGCAGCCCAAAGATTATATAAGCTTTTATAAATGACTCAAGCAATTCGCTGCAACAAGACAGATAATAATCCTCATCACTGTCCTAGGACAATTAACAATTAAACCTGAGCTTCTGTCCGAAGCACCAGCCATGACCGTGGTGGGACATTTTGTGCATGGCTTGGTTTCTGTGTGTTTGGCATTGTGCTGTATAGCCCCGCCCACTTTGCATTTCATTGGTCCAAAATTCTGCTACACATGACTTATATGCAGTTGTGGGCAAAAGTAATGTGCAGCCTCGGAAAATTGACATATTGAGCCCTATTTTAAGGATCTAAGCATATGGTCTAAAGCGCATGGCGCAAGTGCACTTAGTGCGTGTCCGAATCCACTTTTGCTAGTTTAACGACGGGACAAATGGTTGGCGCTCCCGGCGCATGGTCTGAAAGGGTTGTCTCTATTCGCTTAAAAATAAATTAAATCTAAATAGAAATATTTAAAAACTAAAAATGACAAAAGCACATAATTACTAAACATTTTCATATTTCTATTTAGCTTTAATTTATTTTTATATAAGTTTTATTTATTTTAATACTTTCAGTTTTTTAAGTTTAATTTTTTAATCATATAATTACTTTTTTAATTTTATTTCAGCTTTATTTCAATTAAGATTTTTAAGCTAAAATATTTTAAATAACAATATTTATAATAAAAATAATAATGTTAATAAACATTTCATTTGTCATTTAAATGTAAAGTAACATGCTGAACTGTTATGAAAATGATGGCACTATGCAAAAAAAAAAAAAATCTTAATGGACCTAAAAATATGCTTAATTTTTAATCAGATGGCTGTGATTTTCATGTAATAAATTGTTCAGTGTGTGAGATTTGAACAGGCAGCAGATTTGGGGCCAGTTGCATAAACGCAGACACTACGTCACATTAAGACTTACTTTTCGGACTGAAATTAGACCAGTCTACGTTTTTATGTAAATGATTTAAATAAGTTATGACCAGTCCTTCAAGAAGAAACTGAGATGACTTACTAAGACTAGTCTAAGGCCACAGATTGTATAATCTGAACGCTGATCTGACTGATTCCCAGAAGAGGATGAGGGGAAGCCAGCGTGTGTTTATTTATAGAGAATAATGGGACTAATTGTTAAATTAGTGCGTTGATTGATTCTCTATTGAGTGTGGTCTGAACCCAGGAGTGAAGGATGTCTTTAAATAGAGCCTGTGACAGGAGGGTTGATACCAGAGCCCAACTACACTCCCAGAGAGACGGATCCGAGGGCAAGCTGATGCTTTATCACGCTGCAAGAACAGATACAGGCTTCAGGACACCGTCAGTCGTCTATTTACTCAGCAGAAGACAGAAGTCACGCTGTCAAACACACATTATGCCTTCTGACCTATAATACACAGCGCTGAGACACAAACCATCTCAGGCGCAGGCTTATATTTCACCCAGACATTTTTTTTGCATGAAAAAATTAAGCCCATTGAAGATTTTTTTTGTTGCATTTTGACATTATTTTCATGATTACTGTAATCTGTGAAAAAATAAAAAATTCAATTGTGAAGTATTTATACATCATGCTAGTATTTGTTGTACTGACTTTTTCATTTAAAGGGGAGGTATAATGCCCTTTTCGCAAGATGTAAAATAAGTCTCTGATGTCCCCAGAGTGTGTATGTGAAGTTTTAGCTCAAAATACCCCACAGATATTTTTATATAGCTTGTTAAAATTGTCACTTTTTGAGGGTGAGCAAAAACGCACCGTTTTGTGTCTGTTCCTTTAAAAGCAAATGAGCTGCGACTCCCGGCACAGGGGGCGGAGATTCAACAGCTTGTGTCCTTTTACCTCACACACACGTACTGAAAATTTCAAAAACTTTTAGTCTTTTATGTTCAAACCGGATTCAGACAGAAGAAGACTCGAAGAAGTGACAACATGTAGAAGCAACTGGACATTTCTGAATGGATGAATTTATGAAGCTGATGTGTAGTTATCTTCTAGTCATTGATTAGCATATTCTGTCTTGATAATCTATAACTCGTGTTCCGGGGGCGGGTTTATGTAAATTCTAGGGTTGGTGATGTCACTAACCCGGGAGGAATGTGGTGTAGTCTCTACCAGCCGTTTGTTGTAGTCCTTAAAAAGCGATTTCTGTAAAAGTAAATATCTCCCTTTGCTGTGAACTTTGAGCGTTGTAACTTTGCAGATGTTGTTTATGCTCAAACAGCAACATTACACACTAACTAAAGTTAGGAAAGAGAAATCATAATCAACCACCCCTTTAAAATGATCAAAGTATTGTTTTTACTGTAATTCACAAATAAGTGTCTAATAATATTCACCTTTGAGAACAATGAGAATTAGGCTACTCAAAGTAAAACCTACTATTACCATAGTACACTAAAATCCCATTGTAGTGCAAAAAAAAGAGATCATTATTTAAATAGTAAAGTATGTACAGATAACGATAATTATTGTTTGATGTAATTCAACTAAAGCTAAAAATATTAATAATAAATTTAAAAAAGCCTTTCTGCACTGCTCTGATTGGTCAGATGTTCTAGTCTGTTGTGATTGGTCTACTCTGCTCTGATTGGTCAGATGTTCCAGTCTGTTGTGATTGGTCTACTCTGCTCTGATTGGTCAGATGTTCCAGTCTGTTGTGATTGATCTACTCTGCTCTGATTGGTCAGATGTTCCAGTCTGTTGTGATTGGTCTACTCTGCTCTGATTGGTCAGACGGCCCAATATCTGAATT
>NC_139971.1:42914580-42952080 GCF_963993115.1 Abramis brama
AGAGAGAGAGAGAGAGAGAGAGAGAGAATTGTGATTTGTTACAAAAAGGCAAAGTCGCAATTACCTTTTTTAGTTTTTATTCCATTGCAAAAAAAGTCAGAATTGTGAGGTGTAAACTCCAAATTCTGAGACAAAAAGCCAGAATTGTGAGATGTAAACTCAGAATTCCAAGACAAAAAGCCAGAATTGTGAGGTGTAAACTCAGAATTCCAAGACAAAAAGCCAGAATTGTGAGGTGTAAACTCAGAATTCCGAGACAAAAAGCCAGAACTGTGAGGTGTAAACTCAGAATTCCGAGACAAAAAGCCAGAATTATGAGGTGTAAACTCAGAATTCCAAGAAAAAGTCAAAATTGTGAGGTGTAAACTCAGAATTCCGAGACAAAAAGCCAGAATTGTGAGGTGTAAACTCAGAATTCCAAGAAAAAGTCAAAATTGTGAGATGTAAACTCAGAATTCTGAGACAAAAAGTCAAAATTGTGAGGTGTAAACTCAGAATTCTGAGACAAAAATTCAGAATTGTGAGGTGTAAACTCAGAATTCCAAGACATAAAGCCAGAATTGTGAGGTGTAAAATCAGAATTCCGAGAAAAAGTCAAAATTGTGAGGTGTAAACTCCGAATTCCGAGACAAAAATTCAGAATTGTGGGATTTAAACTACGAATTCCGAGACAAAAAGCCAGAATTCCAAAATGTAAACTCCAAATTTTGAGAAAAAGAATTCTAATTAGTGGGGGATAAATCACAATTATCTTTTACATTTTTTATTCCGTTCTGGAAAAAAGCTTCCATATTCTGATGCTTGATTTTAATGCATTAAAGCTCGCTAAAACAAACAGCTGAGGTCAATGAAGAATCTTAAGATGTCAGATGTGCTCAAGTAGAATAAGTTAATGGAGCTTAACTTACTGTATATTGAACCTGGAACATCGTTTGAAAAAACTTAGTGAAAAGTAACTTAACTAGCTTAATTTAACCCTTGTGAAGTTCTGATGACAGAATCAGCAGCTCAACTGTGTGTGTGTGTGTGTCTGTTTCTGGCAGTAGCGGAGCCGGTTGCCAGGCAAAGTTTGACGAGTTTGATGCTATTTTCAGTGTGATATCTAACTCCGTTTGCCATCAGGAATAAAAAAACAATTTTTCCTCGCACTTTTGACGAGGTGAATATCTGAATTATGCATGTGTCAACCTGGCAACCTTCACTGATGATAACTAATGCCATTATACAAGAGCTAGACGCGGACGGAGCAGAGAGAGTTTAATTGAATTTTTTAATGAGTCCTCACTTTAAGTCGCTCTGCCAGCCTGCCTCAAACACGATAACGGTTCCTAATAAAGAAAATCAAAGTTGTGCTTCCCTCCTAATGAGATTGAAGGTCTGGCAACCTCATTTAATGCGTTACAAAGAAGAGAACAAATATTTGATGGGAAAAGGGATGGAGGGAAAGAAAACAGCAACAAAATAGGGAGGAATAATAACTTTATTGGAGCCATTAATCTCTGTGGCGCTGACCCAAATGGGTCTGGTATAATGCAATGCCTAACCTGTTTTGACTAATAGTTTAAAACAATGCATCAATTTAGCATTATATGCAATTTTCTAAATTTATACTACATGTTCAATTCAATCCAATTCAGTTCACATTTATTTAGCGCTTTTCACAATACACATCGTTTCAAAGCAGCTTCACAGAAAATGCATTACAATTTAGAGTGATCTGTTAATGTGAATATTTTGTTCTGAGTGCAAATAGCCTGTCTTGTACACAAAAGCCCTATTCGGACGGGATTAACTTTACCAGGGTAGATGGAGTAATGTCATTTTACCACAGGACGTCTGTAATATTAATGGCCAGTTCGCGCTGGATAAGAGATCTCAGTAAAACTAGTAACTCGATTTACACATCGCCGTCACTCCTGTCGTCATGTGTGTATTATGCTGCTTGATATCATGTGCACAAACACATATAACCCATATTTATATATATAAAACAGTTCTGTCCGGTCGAACGATGTATTAATGAACTTCAGATTGGATTGTGTTGGTAATAGGCACTTAGCTAACGCTAAAAGATGTTTCGTGCCTCTAACAAGTGCTGTCGATCTTCTCTCTGATCTGAATGGTGTGTGTGAACACTTGAGTTTTGCCACAGACTCGTCCCAGCATCTAGAACGCAACTGATGCTTTTTCAAGCGTCTCCATACTTGGAAAACTGCGGGAAATTACTTTTAAACATGAAATGACGAAATATTTACATACATATTTACAGCGGGTCTATTCGCACGGGATTAGTATTACCTGAGGGAATTTTTCTGGACCTTTTTACTGAAGGTAGAAGTCGCTGTAATCTTAACTGACATTGTCCATAATGATCACTGAGATGCACATTCGGACGGGACTAAAATCACGGAAAAGCTCTGGTGATTATTACTTTACCCCTCCTCTCCATATTAAAGCAGCACTATGCAGCTTTGCCGATTTCTTCGCTGTTTTCTCGCTTTTTGCTCGCGGGTTTCTCTATAGAGCTCCCCCTACAGCTTCGGAATAGATATTTGACAACACTGTCGTCAAAACTCGTTGGCGACTCTCCCCCCTCCCATCTTCCCCCGCTGGTCATGTGCATTTGTTTTCAAAGAAGCCGGCGAACGCACGGAGCCATGTCCACTGAGGTATGTGTGATACACAGAAGGCTAGCATATAAATGTTTAGATAGTGTATGTGTGCAGTGCCGTAAAGAAATTAGTTACATCGCGAGACCTAATATCACGCAATACTTCCTGACGCTGAGGCCGGCGGCCCAAAGTTGCAAGTGTGGTTTTTCGGCTTACAGGCGCTCGGGAGGTGCGAGACGACCACCATTCAACCCGAAAAATGTCATATAACCATTCCAATGACTCCGAAGCTGTTCAAATTAAGCTAAAAAACTGCATAGTGCTGCCTTAAACTAGTCCTGTCCGAATAGGGCTAAAGGCTATATTCATTATCTTTACTACAGATATTAAAATTAATAAATAATGACTTTTTTTTTTTTACATTCCGTTTGAATAGTCGCTGCCATTTTAAACAAAACAAATAGTTACATTAATAAAAATTAAGTTTGATTCACTGAAGCTTGCAGTTTGAACTGATTCACAAAACTGGATCAACTGAAATCTAATGCTGATTCATTTTAGATGTTGCTTGATCACAAAATCATCGCACACATATCTGAATATTCAATATATCAGCCATAGCAGAAGACCGAGACCTGCGTGAATCTGACTGAACCTGACTGAGAGAAAATCCCCGACTGTGACAAAGTCTAAGTCAGACTGAGAAAAATAATCAATGCTGCGCCTGAAAGGACAAAAGCCACATCAAACCTGACGACTTTCCTTTTATCACAGAGTAAAACACTTGAGAGAAAACAGACGCTCTCAGTGCTTTGTCCAGTGAGTGAGAATCAAAGGAAGCGTGTGCGGCGAATCTGATTTGAAGATACGGTCAAGGAATGACAAAAGCCTTTGTGTGTCTATTGACAGAATGAGCGGGTGATCTGGGAAACGTGACGGGACGATCACTTGATTAAGCCCGTGTGTGTTTACCCGTCAGTCACGGGCCGCTCTCCTCCACTAATGACAGCATGATGAAAGCAAGAGGTTTGAATGACACTCTCAGTTGCGGGTCGGGCTTTAATCTTCGGGTAACCTGGCCTTTTGCTGCTCTGGGATGAAGCTCTTCCTTTGAAGGATGACACCAGGCCGCCTGATCCTGTGGGAAACCTTTAATATACCTGGGAAGGATTCGGGAAGAATGGAGCTGTGTCTCTCTATACCGCTTTATCAAATAATTGCTCAAATCACTGCTTCTTTCTATCTTTCTTTCTTTCTTTCTGACTATACCAGGATTATTATTGTTAACTAAAACTAAAACCACACTAAAACTGCACGTAGCTCTCGTAAAAAAATTAAAAATAAAATTAAAAATAGACTTGTTTTATTTCAACTAGTTGCCATTTCTCAATATTCTCAAACATGAATAAAAATAAATAAAAAATACAAATAACACAACAGAATTAATAAACTTTAAAATTACAGTGAAAAAAAAAAACTATTAAAACTATAATAGTTTATTAATGACACTAAAATAACAATGTTGTTTACTTGAATAATTATTTTTTAAATGTTTACTTTAACCCTCTGGGGTCTAAGGTGTTTTTGGGGCCCTTGGGATGTTTTGACATGCCCTGACATTTGTGCTTTTTTCAGTTATTTATAAACATGATAATGGCACAGGTGTAAATTCACTCTATATAGCACAAACAGGGCTACCATAATATGTGAGCATCATGTATGTAGATGTTTGTATTTTTAAGAGAATAATGTTTATGCGTGGTTATTGAAAAAAATAAAAATGAAAGTTGCTGAAATAAGACCACAAAACTCATACTAAATATGTGTCCACAAGACTTTTGACTAATGGATGTTGTCGCTTCGAGTTCTGGCTTCAAAATTATGTGAAAATAGTCTTGCTTTATCGTTCACATAAAACAATACATTGATTTAAATTGTGTAAGACAGGTTTTGCTTGGAAAGCCAATATGCGAGGGGGGCGTGAACGAGGAGTGGTTTACACCTGAGAATACAATGTCCCACCCATTATGCGTAATGACTCTGCATAATGAGCCATTCATTCAGGTGTGACACTGACTGAGCCAAGAATGAATGCAAGGACAAAAGATATATTTAGAAGAAGACTTATATTGACCATTTAAGATTTTGCTTACATCTATCTTGTAAATATGTTTTGCTATTTTATTAAAAAGGTTACAATTACAACAATAATTACAATTTCAACAATATTTCAAGTATACTCTTTCTTTGTAAAAAATGATTATAGGCCTACATTTTATCATATGTATTCACTAGTTTGAATATAGCCAACATTGGAACAGCTAACATCTTAGTTGATGACTTTACTTTTGACAAAAATAGTATTTTATATATATATATATATATATATATATATATATATATATATATATATACATATATATATATATATATATACATATATATATATATATATATATATATATATATATATATATATATATATATATATATATAACATATGAGCAGAAATTGCTAAACAAAAGCTTATTTGATGTGGCAGTATATTCTACAGTAAAAACTGTACCCAAATCTAGTCAACAAAATGTTGCCTTTCATATTTCGTCTGACTGTAACGTTGTTTTTATGAAATATTAGGGCATATAAATGTTAATTTGCAGTTTAATACGTTGCTTATACAAATAGCCTACATTTTATTTCAACATATTTCAGTCGATTTTTACTCATCTCAGTATAGCAATACAGTTTGCTAAAACATCATCATTCATTCACACACAGAAACGCGATTTAAATTTAAACTGTCTTTTTGCGAGCTGTGGTAAACAGCGCATCTCTGCCGTTCATTCATTCACACACAGAGACGCGATTCACTTGAGAAGGAAAAAAACCTTACTACAGTATTCCTCAGCTCAGTCGGATCCCTTGCTCCTCGAAATACCTGCACTTCTGAGGTACATTTTCCATTATTATTATTCCTCACAGCGCTGCGAGACAGTGTAAACAAGTAGGCTACAATGATCTGATTAAACTTGTGTTTTCTCGAGCTGATATGGGGGGCGTTCACAGGTTTGCGTGGATTGCCTCAGACATTTGCGTTTGAATAGCGCGCGCTCTCCGTGGGCGGGGTCACATTAAAAATAATTAGATGAGATGAGAACGACTGACATCTCTCTCTTTTCTTACAGATTACATGAACTGAGAATATTTGTTTTTTAAATAAATTACTTCATTTAAAAGAAGAGAATTCAAGCTTCATGACTGTGTGTCTGTATGTCTGTTTGACTGAGTATTCGCTGAGTTATTGTTCATTTTCGGACGCGTTTCAGAATGGACTACACTGACAGAGAGAAGGCAGAACTCGCTTCATGTTTATTTTTCTTTATTTGGCAAAAAGCACAACACTTTGTTTTTATTGTGAGTATACACAAAAATAATACACATTTAACAGAATCGATTGATGTATGAAACTTGTTTGTAAAATCAAAGTCAAAAGAGTATTTCGGGTCTCAATTCAACTGATAAGGAAAAAAGTGAGCAGATCACGCCGGCGTGATTGCCGACCTCAGAGGGTTAAGCAATACTTCTACTATTGTCACATTTGGTTTTGAGGTTTAATGTCTTTTATTTAGTAATTTTCATAGTCATGGTTTCCTGGTTTATCATGTGATTCCCTTATCCAGTCATGTGATCTTGCCATGTTCACGTGTGATGTTCTGATTGGTTCCCTCATTTCATGTGTCATGTTCTCATTGGTTCATTGTTCATTGCTTTCAGGTGTGTCCCAAAACCAAACAACTATTAGGCAATATACATATTTACTTTTTTAAATAAAGGACTTAGGATTAAAATTATTAAAAGCATTTTTGTTAACTAAAGGAAAGCTGAAATAAAATATAAGCATTAGATGAGAAACTAAATGAAAATTAGAAACGTTGCCTTGGCAACAAACTGAAATAAGTTAAAGGCCCTGTCCCAAATGGCGCACTTCATGCAGACTTTCGGTCTCGTGGACTTGAATTGCGCGTGCTCGCTGAGTCTACGAGTCCGTAGGCCGTCCCATTCAGCATTTTACCGCTCTGAAGTGTGCTCACCAGCGCCCCCTTTGTACCCTTGAAACAGTCTTCCACAAAGCCCGCATAGAAGCAGGCTCCACGCACTTTAACTACCCAGGAATCCTTGCGAAAGGCCAATCAGACAACAGACGGGAGGAGATTTCACTCACGGATAATTGTTGACATGGCTGAGAAGAAAATATTACGGTTTTTATGACCTAAATGTACATTTTACCAGTTGTTACCTACAGTTTACACAAACATTATGGTCATCGAGCAGTGGTTGATGTCTCAAACATAATAATAGCGCGTTTAATAATACGATCGCATTATGATTCATTAAATAAATAGAACCGAATGTCAGGGCTTTACTGAGTCATATGTAAACATAGTATGAATATTGAAACCTGTAAATTGAAAAAATTATGTTTAAATTATGTTTTAAAATTGTAATCTTAGTTCAAATGGAACATTATGTAGCCTATTATTATGTACAACTGTATACATCATTTAAATAAGCATGATATATCTATTGTTTAATGCCCAGGTGATATGCACAATATCAAAGTATAGAACTGTAAAATTAGGCTATGTAGTTGACACGGAGATAAGATGTCGGAGCGCAAAAATGTGATTTCTCCTGTCCAACAACAACCAGGCCGCTATTTCCAGCGTGCCGATCGAGTCTGTCCCAAAAATACCTCTCAATACGCCTTCGTGGACTCGCGCCAAGGGCCCTATAGGTCTGCACTACATGACGTCACCAAAGTGTGGACTCTGAGGAAGTCCACAAGTCCGGAGTGTGCCATTTGGGACAGGGACAAAGTTGAAGCACTAAAACAACTGAAAAAATAAATCCTGAATAGTAATATAAAAAAATTATAAAAAAATTACAAAATGACATAAAAAACTAAAAATATAAAATTAATTACAAATATTAACAAACATTATAATAGTATATCAATAATGCTAAAATAACACTGCTGTTTACTTGAATAATTTTTTGAATTTTTTTTTATTAAGAAATACTGTTGTAAAATAACTTGTCAAAATGTATATTAATTGAACTTTTTAAAGAGGTGGTTGATTATGATTTGACTTTTCTAACTTTAGTTAGTGTGTAATGTTGCTGTTTGATCATAAACAACATCTGCAAAGTTACAACGCTCAAAGTTCAAAGCAAAGGGAGATATTTGCTTTTAAAGAAATCGCTTTTTAAGGACTACAACAAACGGCTGGTAGAGACTACACCACATTCCTCCCGGGTTAGTGACATCACCAGCCCTAGAATTTACATAAACCCCGCCCCCTGAACACGATTTATAGATTATCATGACAGAATATGCTAATCAATGACTCGAAGATAACTACACATCAGCTTCATAAATTCATCAACTAACCATTCAGAAATGTCCTGTTGCTTCTACATGTTGTCACTTTTTCTCGAGTCTCTCCATCATTAAACATAAACATTGACATTTTTAGTGTATGTCTGTGTGAGGTAAAAGGACACCAGCTCTTGAAGCTCCGCCCCCTGTGCTGAGAGCAGCAGCACATTTGCATTTAAAGGGACAGACACTAAAACAGTGTGTTTTTGCTCACCCTCAAAAAGTGACAATTTTAACATGCTATATACAAATATCTGTGGGATATTTTGAGCTTAAACTTCACATTCACACTCTGGGGAACACTCTGGTCTGTCTGTCTATCTATCTATCTATCTATGCTCTTTATCTATCTATCTATCTATCTATCTATCTATCTATCTATCTATGCTCTTATCTATCTATCTATCTATCTATCTATCTATCTATCTATCTATCTATCTATCTATCTATCTATCTATCTATCTATCTATCTATCTATCTATCTATCTATCTATCTATCTACTTTAATGTTCCTTAGAGGAATTAGGTTGATATGGGTGGGACATATTATATAGAGCTTGTCTTCCAGTGTTTAATATCCAGACTGTCGTTAGATCACAGCCATGAATCATGATTTACTTGCGTGGCACTTCATGCATACTTAATTTAAAGTGTGTTAAAAGTGAATAGTCAGCTTTTAGAAGTGCATTAGCATAGGGTAAGTAAATGTTTTTTTGAAAGAAATTAATTTTATTCAGCAAGCAAGCAGTAAATTGATTAAATTGGATTAAATAGAAGTGGAAGTAAAAACATTTATGTTATAAACATTACAAAAGATTTCTATTTCAATGCTGATCTTTTGAACTTTCTATTTATCAAAGAATCCTGAAACAAAATTAATCAGTTTCCACACAAATATGAAGCAGCACAGCTGTTTTCAACACTGATAATAATCATAAATGTTTCTTGAGCATCAAATCATCATATTAGAGTGATTTCTGAAGGATCATGTGACACTGAAGACTGGAGTAATGATGCTGAAAATTCAGCTTTGATTACAGGAATAAATTAGGCCTATACGTTAAAATATATTCAAACCGAAAACAGTTATTATGATATTTCACTGTTTTTACTGTATATTTGAGCACATACATGCAGACTATTTCAACAACATGAAAAAATCTGACCTCAGACTTTTGTACAGTAGAGATGACATGCGAGGCACAAAAGTCAAATTCTGATTTCACAGTCTTTAACTGAGTTTGAGAATCACTGTGAACAATTAAGCGAGCGCTGGAAGACGCATGCTGTGTGTAATAACTGCACCTGTTCGTTGCACATTTCTCCATCTCTAAAAAGACTCCCTGGAGTTTATTCTGACATGCTCTTTCTAAAATTATAATTACAAATCATGTCCTTTTCAGAAGCTCCCTGACGGTGCATATTCCACTTTTAGCAAACCAGTAAGCGATTCTGGCCGTCTTCCCCATCCGACCCGTCTGAGTTCTGCAGCACGGGTGCATTTCGGTACGAGACCCAATTAAAGGAGAGAGCGGCCCAGTTTTCTGCAGCCAGCATATATCATCTCCTGTCAGAAGAGCCTTTCTGCAGTGCAAGCCAGAGAAACATCCAGTCCAACACAGATCTGTCAGGAAATAACGTCTCTCCAATCTAAAGGCTCATCATAAATCCAGCAAACAAGCAGGAGAACGTGTGTGTCTGAGTCTTGAAGATGGCGGCCTGACACAAGCTGTTCGCTCCAGTTCCCTGTTTCCTCTGCGTGTTTTCATGTTAGGATGGTAAAAATACAACAGAGTCAAACACTTCCCTCTAACAATGTGCCACAAGGTAAGCGTCGCTATTTCTGTTGCTCATACATAGTGTTAGAGTTTGTTTATATTACTAACACTAATTATTAAAGTGTCACACTGCAGCATTTGTGTTTCAAACATGATTTCTTAAAATCGTGTACCATAGTACTTTTTTATTTTACCACGTAAATACCATGCTATATGAACATGATAGTTACTTAATGATAAAAACACATGTCTGTGCATTAGTGGTGTGAATTTTTTGTGACTCATCTTTATGGCAATAGCAGTCACTGAATCATTCATTAAAGGGGTGGTTGAATATGATTTGACTTTTCTAACTTTAGTTAGTGTGTAATGTTGCTGTTTGATCATAAACAACATCTGCAAAGTTACAACGCTCAAAGTTCAAAGCAAAGGGAGATATTTGCTTTTAAAGAAATCGCTTTTTAAGGACTACAACAAACGGCTGGTAGAGACTACACCACATTCCTCCCGGGTTAGTGACATCACCAACTCTAAAATTTACATAAACCCCGCCCCCGGAACACGATTTATAGATTATCAAGACAGAATATGCTAATCAATGACTAGAAGATAACTACACATAAACTACATAAATTCATCAACTAACCATTCAGAAATGTTGTCTACATGTTGTCACTTCTTCTCAAGTCTCTCCATCTTTCTGACTTCGGTTTGAACATAAAAGGCTAAAAGTTTTTGAGATTTTCAGTGCATGTGTGTGTGAGGTAAAAGGACACAAGCTCTTGAAGCTCCGCCCCCTGTGCCGGGAGCAGCGGCTCATTTGCATTTAAAGGGACAGACACAAAAACATGCTATGTACAAATATCTGTGGGGTATTTGAGCTAAAACTTCACACACACACTCTGGGGACATCAGAGACTTATTTTACATCTTGTGAAAAGGGCATTATACCACCCCTTTAAAAAACACTGATTCACTCAGGAATGAAACAATGGACTGTCTTTATGAGTGAATCAATGAATGATTTTTGAATGAATCGATTGAGTGAATGATTCAAACACACTGATTAATTTAGAAACAACATGTGTTTGTCATAATGAGTGAGTGAGTCATTGAATCATTTATTGAACCAATTCATTCATAAATACATAAGTTAATATTATATTTAAAAAAATTCAAAAGGATCATGTGACACTGAAGACTGGAGTAATGATGCTGAAAATTCGTGAATAAATTCCATTTTAAAATATATTCAAATTGAAAATAGTTATTTTAAATGGTAATTATATTTCACAGTTTTTACTGTATTTTTGACCAAACAAATGCAGCCATGGTGAGCGGATATTAAAGATGGCTCTTTTTCAGTCATATTACACACATAAGGCAGGGAACTCTCTCTCTATTATTATTTATTAGCTCTATTAGACCCACAAGTGCAATAAAGTATCTTTAGTAGCTTCACCAACATTAATTAAAATTTTTATTTGATAAACCGTCTGTGACAGACTGTCATTGTGCTTTAGCAGAAATAGGATCAAGACAGAGATTTGTCCCACATGTAGTCGTTTTAAATACTCCTTAAACGTTACATCACATCTTGATTTAACTATGTGTGTGTGTGTGTGTGTGTGTGTGTGTGTGTGTGAGAGAGATGGCCTACAAAAAAGCCAGCGCAGCACTTATTGCTGGTTAATAAGGCTGTGTGACAACATGTCGCATTATGCAGAAACGAGTCTGGCTGAATAGCTACAATTCGCATCACAAACAAAAGCCACCAGAAAAATGAGACACAATGCAGAGGAAATGTCCTCCACCGAGACGAGACGTTCCTCTAGGGGACGGCAGTAATTGCCTTGATGTCTTCAGACGGATGCTGGCACACAAACTTTTGTGAAGCGCGTCTGCCGTACCCCTGCGTGCACCAGCTTGAAGTATTATGTACATTGATAATGTGGTACTCGTGTCTGAACAAACAATCTTTTGGGGCTCATCTCAAATCTCTGTAACAGTCTGCCTTAGTTTTCAGGGATGTAAATAGATGCCGATAGCCTTCCATCGCCCTCATTCTGATCTCTGATGTCAACCATAGTATGGTAATTGCATTCTGATTCTTAACATTGTAATTAATCACAGAAACACTTAGTAACTTTGGTTTAGATTTCAAAATGTCATCAAACCCTGGGTTACACTTTATTTTAAGGTGTCATTGTTACAGTGTAATTATATATTTAAGTACTGAGTAATATTAAGCAACTACATGTACTTACTATAGGGTTAGGGTAGGATTAGGATTTGGTTGAGGGTTAGTTGCATGTAATTATGCATAATTTACTATGATAAGTACATATGTAACAAGGACACTGTAAAATAAAGTGTTACCAAACCCTGTTGTGAAACTATTTTCCCATCCTTTTTCTCACAGATATCTCATTTTCAGTGGAGGGACAGAAGCCGTGATTGAAGATGTTTTCCAGTGTTATTGAGAAAGAATTGAAACCTCTTTCAAGCCCCAGAAATGTTCTCGTGACCCTGAGCTGGATTATCTACTGGAAGTGGCCGGTAATCCTTCCACTGAAACCACATTCACTCCGGATCAGACCACTGCTAATGACATTAGAGCAGAAGATGTGCTTACCTGCTGAACGTGCATCAGGGAGACAGTGACATCGACAGACGAGAGAAAGAGAGACAAAAAAAAACAACAATTAGATTTAAATTCACACTTCACAAACACATCTATGACTGCACACTAGCCTAACAGCCCACATGCCTTCTAACCATAATGCAACACTCAAGTGACAGATCTGGATCACTACATAGACAGTAACTCAGCATACAACACAAACAGTGCCAGTCGTGTAAAGCTCATGGGAGATTTGACTCACAACTGATTACAGTAAAGAGGGCACAATACTCTTGTTAGCTAGAACTACATTGCATTTACATTTGATGTAAATGCAGATGAAAAGTAGTTATTTTTACTAATTCTGGCATATTTACATGGTGTATTTTTATACAACAATGTTCATGAATATGCATGGTCCCTATCAAATAAACCAATAAATAAAAAATCAAATAAAACATTTACATTTGTTCATTTAGCAGACGCTTTTATCCAAAGCGACTTACAAATGAGAACAATAGAAGCAGTGAAACTAACAATAGGACAACAATATGCAGGTGCTATGACCCTTCCCGGTTTAATCTAACGCAGTACGTGTGTGTTTTGTTTGTTTTTAGATAATAGATGTAGAACAGAAGATAAAGTGTAAGTATAAGGGCCATTCTACAGAATTGGTGCAAACTGCTGTCCCTCATCCAAAAAACACATTTGAAAAGCATTTAATTATTAAAATCTTAGATGTTTACTAAGATCCTTCAATTATCTATTGAAACCCACAATAATATTTAAGATATCAGTAAGCTTTATATATATAAAATCATAATTTATGGGCTACTTTCAATTAGGATGTGGCTGTCCCAAACCATAACCCCTAAATTTCACCTTGTGAAAATGATATTAAAAAAATTTGTGCAAATTTTTCCATTCTTGGTTTTAAAAAAAATATTTTTGTTATTTAAAAAAAAATGAAGTTAAATTTTTTTTTATTTTTATTTTTAAATCATGCAGAGGTGGACGAAGTACACAACTTCCTTACTTGAGTGAAAGTATAGATACTACTGGTCAAATATTACTCTGTTACAAGTAAAAGTTGTAAAGACCTATTTTTACTTAAGTAAAAGTACAGAAGTACTCGATTTTAAAAGTACTTAAGTATCAAAAGTAAAAAGTAAATGTCAATGCATTGTTTTGTTGCATTGTTGTATGTAAGTAGGCTACCGTATGCCTCTGAATTTATGCCTGCATACCTAACCTCATATTAATATCAAATTTATTTCTATAACACAGTTCCAGTAGTGGGATTGAATGTGAGATTGAATAAGTGCACTCAATAACGTCCACAATGGTTTCGGACACCCAAATGGCTGTTCCCTCAAATATTGCCCTATTTAAAGTTTTTTGGCTTTTAGTATGAATATGTTAGCTTTACTGTTATCTATAAGCAAGGGTGCTCCAAAAAAGTGACAAAATTCGCATTTAGAAAACCAAACCCAACGCTGAAAATGAAAATCAGGTTTATGTCAGAATCCAATGTCAGACTGACGTTGATCTCCAACGTTGGACAGACGTTGTATTGTGGTTGAAAATGAAAATCGGGTTGACGTCAGAAACCAACATCAGTCGGGTTCTGACGTCAACCCGACTTTTATTTTCAAACAATATCCAACGTCAATCTGACGTCGGGTTCTGATGTCAATGAGATGCAGGGTTCTGACGTCAACCCGACTTTCATTTCCAACCAAAATGCAACCCCTGCAACCAAAACCATCCACTGACTGATGTTACTTTCTACTCAAGGACCTTGACAGAATTGTAGTGGAGTAAAAAGTACGATATTTATCTTTCAAATGTAGTGAAGTCAAAGTAAAAAGTTTCCAGAAAAAATAATACTCAAGTAAAGTACAGATACTCAAAAAGTGTACTTAAGTACAGTACTCAAGTAAATGTACTTTGTTACTGTCCACCTCTGAAATCATGAAACTTTATCTGAAAAAACGTGTCCTGCATTTTCATGTCACTACCAAAACAGTGAATGTTGTAGTCCATTGGCTGAGACTGATTTTAACCACACACCTACATTTTTGATCAGGAAATATTCCTGTGTCCCTCTCTCTCATGTGCTATATGGTGAGTAGATTGATCCCATCATTTTGAGGTAAATGTGTTCTAAAGTCTAAAAATCTGTGTGTAACTTTAAGGAATGTCACTACCAAACTCATTTTTTCTGCTATTGAGAAAACTTTTTTGGGTGTTATTCCATAAAATGTAGTTGTTATATGTGTTCAACTGTTCTGACCAGTGATTGCTAACCATGTGCTGATTAGCATCTTCGAGCTAGGCTCAAAAGTATCTAAAATTGTCACTACCAAAACAGTCACAACCGAAACATGTCTTGAAGTTTCGGTTGTGACATTATTGTTTTGGTAGTGACAAAAGGGAACACATAATCCTTTATTTGGAGGAATAAACTACATTTTAGTACAGTTATGCAAATAATTACTACTGTAGTATGTTTTAGTAGTGTTTTAGTATGCAAGATTCTGTTAAAAATCTGTAATGAGGTGAGGTTACAATTACTTAAGGTAATTATTAAGTATTAATAAAGGTATACTAGCTTAGGTGTAAGGTTGTTGTCAGTAATGTTAATTTCTATGATTAACTTGACAGGGAGAATGACATAAAACACCAACATGCCTAAAAAAAGGGAAGTTGAGGGAAGACCCAGTGAAGTACGAGGAATACTTAAGGAAAGAAAGAGAAAGAAATACATTGTAAGTTGTTGTTTTTTTTTAGGAAGAAAAATCTATGAGCATACCTCTTCTCACTTGCTCCTCAAGACCCAAAGTATAGAATAGCTCAGAAGAAAAGAACTGAAGTGTTTTTATAAGATATTTACTGTCAGATGTGTGTCTGCTATATGTACTGACTGCATATGTGCATCATAATTATTTATTTATATTAACATAAAATGTGGACAGTCTGATTCAGCCATGGCAAACTAAGTATTGTGGTCACTACCAAAACATTACTGTCACTACCAAAAATGTGCAGTCACTACCGTTACATGGGATGTTTTGTCAAAAATAAAGTATATTGAATTATCAACTAAGATGTTATGATAGTGTTTGGTTCAATGCATATTCAAACTAATGAATCCTTAACTTTGAAATCAGTACGATAAACTTTATGCCTTCTAAAAAGAAAGATTGGGTTCAAAATACAACAAATCTCATAAATTACACTTAAAATATTATTAAAATTATAATCTTTATTGATTTAACCTGTAAAAATATTTTTTAAAAATTGAAAAAATATATATTTATAAGGTAGATGTAAACAAAATCTTAAAAGGTCATTATAAGCCTTCTTAATAAATTATTTAATATTGTGTTTCGGTAGTGACAAATTTGGGGAGAAGGAAAATATTCCAGCATTTTCTGAAAATACAATATGAGAATTAACTGCACAATTACTAGAAAAGCGTACCTTGGATATTATACAATTTGCATACATGCAAAATTTGTGTGAAAAAACTAAAAAATTTCAAGATGTTTCCAACTCTGACTTTGCACCAATTCTGTAGAATGGCTCATAAATGGATCAAGTGTTGCCGAAAAAGATGCGTCTTCATCGCATAGCACACACAAATAGTGGTGCTAATATATTAAAGGGGGACTTTTAGTGCAATATTCACTTTTATAAGGTGTTTAAACACCGATGTGTGTCCGCAGAGTGTGAGAACAACCAGCCTATAGTGGTAAAAATCCACTTGCTCTTTTTTTTAATAATTCCCATAAAACAAAAGCAGTCTCTTCAAACGAGCTGATTCAGATTCCCCCATAATGACGTCATTGTAGGGAGAAGCCCCGCCCACAGCTGGTGACAATCTGCCCTATTAGCATAGACACACCCACTTTTGTCTCCTCACTGTAGCAGCTGGAGTTGTACAATGTCTGCGCCAAAGAGGCATTACAAGTGTTGTGTTTAGGGACGTACCAATGCACATATGGGGCCCTATTTTAACAATCTGAAACGCAAGTGTCAAGCGCAAAGCGCAAGTAACTTTGTGGGCGGGTCTTGGGCGCTGTTGCTATTTTCCCGGCGGGATAAATGACTCTTGCGCCAGGCGCAAATCTAAAATGGGTTGGTCTGAAGTAGCTTCATTATTCATAGGTGTGGTTTGGGCGTAACGTGAAATAAACCAATCAGAGCGTCATCTCACATTCCCTTTAAGAGCAGACGCGCTTTTTCCATAGGGGATTCCTATTATAACAGCGGATTTGCCAGACGCGCACCAGGAGCAGTTTACAGCCAAGGAGAGCAACGCTCTCGTCACGGCCATTGAAATGGAGAAACCCACCCAAATTAACTTCGGTTAAACAGGCGTATGATAATTTCGGTAAATGTGTAAGCTAGATGTATGCTTTTATAATAAATTGTCTATCTATCTATCTATCTATCTATCTATCTATCTATCTATCTATCTATCTATCTATCTATCTATCTATCTATCGTAATAATGTATGATTTGCAAAAATGAAAACTGCTGCTTCTGTGTAGATGAGAGAATCAAAGTGTATGCGCGTTGTGCACACGCTACATTGATTATGGCCAAGCATGCGCCCTTAAAATAGCATATGAATAACATGCGCAACGCGCCACTGACTTTAAACTATTTTTTTCTTGGTTAGTGGCGCAATTGTTTTCTAAACCTGCAAAATAGCATGAAGGAACGTTTGCGCCGGAACACGCCTCCTTTTTTGCGTTGAACCGCCCCGGGAGCACAAGTTCATTCCCTAGTTTAGCGATGTGCTTCTGTGGAGGGAAAAGCGCGCTTTGCGCGGGTGCAAAATAGGAATGATACATGCGTCGCTGTACAAAGTCAATTGCGCTGGGTGCAAGATAGGGCCCAGAGTCTCCATAGACTCCTGCCATCTAAATCACTGAGGACGTCGTGGTTATATTTCATTTGCGCTGGACTGATTCACAAACAAGGGTCTTTTCAACGCTGTATTTTCAAAAAGGTTGATTCTGAAAGATGGGTCAATACCAACGCTTTGTGCGTAAACTCCGGTTCAAATATAAGTCTGAACACCGCTACTTACACTGCTTTCTGGCATTTTCAGTGCATGGGATTGTGCTATTTTGCTATAAGCTCTTGAAGCTCCACCCTCTTCTTGAAAGGGGGGACGGGAGCATTAGCTCATTTGCATATAAAGGGACACACAAAAACGGCATGTTTTTGCTCACCCCAAAAAGTGGCAATTTTAACACGCTATAAAATATGATCTGTTGGGTACATTAAGCTAAAACTTCACATACACACTTTGGGACATCAGAGACTTATTTTACATCTTGTAAAAGGGGCATAATAGGTCCCCTTTAAAATAATAGGCAACACTTTCTTTCAATAGTCCCTTTTAGACAGTCTACTAATTACTTAAGTAACTTTTCAACTACGTCAACTAACTCTCATTAGAGTATTAGTAGACCGTCTTATTACCTGCTAACATGTTATAATATAACACTTTTAAAAATGTATAAGTAACTTTAATAGTGCATGTCAACTAATTCTACTAACACGAACCCTAACCCAACAGTCTACTAATTCTCTAATGACTGCTAGTTGATATGTAGCTGCAAAGTTTCTTTTAATAAGTAGAATGTCTGAAGCAGACTATCAAAAATAAAGTATACTTTTTATTTAACCATGTTATTTGTCGACCACTCATCTGCCATCTTCTCTTGTAACAATGCATTCTGGGACTTCCATTACTGAAGGAAACATACAATGCTGCCTTGGATAATGGCTCAAAACATAGTATAACGCAGCATAATGTGATGGTCTATCTTCTGGAACAGCCTAAAAATGCTGTCTAGGTAGTCAGCTCACTACACTTTAAAATAGAGTTATCGTCTCAGTAAATTTCAGTGTTAAATGCAGCAGAGTGCCATAAAGTGTTCTGCCGCGTCCTCTCAGTAACTGTAAATAAATCCCAGCTGTGTGCTCAAGAAAGAATATGATCATTTCTGGAGTCCCTAAAGGCTCATGAACACCCGGTGTGCGTGTTAGATCACGCTGTGATTCGGGAGCCAGCAGGAGCCCTGGACTCTCAAATGTCCCGCAGTAGCTGTAGAGCTCGGGAGCGAGCGAGACCCTGGGGCTGAACGCGTGCATCTACTCACAAAGGCCTTGCCAGAGGCAACTAATCCTGAAGTCAAAACTCATTCAGGTGGAGTGGACAGTCTGTTACCAGACGCTGCATTCACAGTGGCTACGTTTACATGCACAACTTGTGTTTCAATCGGACTGAATTCATTCCAACTGATGAATCCAAATGTAGTGTTTATATGAACGCTAAACGTGATCGGGGTTGATTTTATGTCACAAGCTTCAAATCAGAATAGATTTTTTTTTCTGCATGAGTTTCCTGCTGTTTGCACATAATAACCATTCTTCTACATTGGTTCTTTGTTTGTTTTAAACAGCAGACTTAATATTTATCTATTTCTGGTCATAATTTGGAGACGATGAGCATATGAACCGTTGTGCCGCTGCTTATATTTATCACGCAGTAAAAATGCGTCTGTGGATGAGAGTCTGAAACAAGGACTGGTGGGACGTCGTCCTGCTCCAATTTTAGAATGACGGGACACTCATTTATACGACACTTTATTCAACAGGAAGAACATCTCGTTCCTCGTGTCATTACGCTATTTCTACGTCACTGCACGTGCGCAGCCCTTTCAGTTTCAGTTTTCAATCTGATCAAGTGTTTACATGTTCTCTCGATCGGATTAGAAAAGGAATAAACCCCCCCCCTTTCAATCCGATCGCAAATTTCATTCGGATCGAGCTCAATCCGATTACTAACGGATTATTTGGTTGCATGTGAACGTAGCCAGTGAGTCGCAATTATGATGTTATTTAAGATGGAATTTTTAAGTTATGCCAAGGTCCCTTTGAGGCAAGTCATTTCACTCGGTGGCCATCTTTGAAATCATAGGAAAATCATGAAATCATATCTCAGGCAAGATTCTAAAGGCTTAATTCAAGTGTGCTATTATACTTCTTTTAAACTAAAAATAAGAAAGTATACTTTCAGTCTACTATTTATGTTCTTCTTAAAATTGCACTTAAGTATACTAATACTGAAAGACAATTCTTCAAAGTATATTTGGCCTATACTTGTACTCAATCTTTTGATCAAGATATACTCACTTGCTTTAGAAATAAAGGCTACTTGACTCTCCACCGCAGCTCTTTCATTCTCGTTTGTGCACATTAATTGATTAACTTGCATATATTTTTGTGCAAGTTAATCAAGCCACTTTTATTTGTATAACGCTTTTCACAATGCATATAGTTTCAAATCAGCTTTACAGAAAATGCATGTTTTAATGTCACATCTGGTATTAAAGGGAATAAAAAAAATGTTTTCAGTCACACAAAGCGATCATTTGACTTGGATTATTCCTTTACTCTATAGAAAACAGTGGCATGAACATTTATCAGCATATTTCCCTTTGTGTTTAACAGAAGAAGGAAAGTCATATGAGTTTGGAATAACACGAGGAATTAATTATTCCCTTAAGAAATGGCTTCTTCCAGCTTCTTTCTGCAGTTTCTTGGCAAAAATTTTCGAGGGTAAAGAAAAATGAAGAGATAAAAAAAGGTATTAATTTATACCTCATTTTCATTCCTGAAATAGAAACAGCCTGGAATATGTTATTAATAAAGAATTAATATATTCATATTTTATCACCTTGTCCAGGCACCTTGGCAATTAATCTGGGCTCATATTAAACAGAATCTGACCGGTTTCTGCTCAGAGACGATCTGTTAATAATTCACTCCATCACACCTGCGTTCACACACACTGCCGCAGACACAGACGCTAATTAAACCCCAGCGACCAATCAGGGTCATGCTCTGGATGGAGAATTTGCATAATCAGAGAGGGACAGAATGAGGAATAACAAAAAGTGAATTGTGCCATTATTCTACACTGTACAAAGACCCAGGACTGCTGGGATCGGAAATGAAAACACTCCGAGTCACGACACGAGACCTCATGGATCCACCTGAAGTTGGTTTATGGTGTTGATGAAATATCCAGGTTATTTAGAGTTTCGAGAGCCACTTTCTTGCAGAGTTTAGTTCCTAACCCTAAGACCTTGATTCGTTGATTCAGGTGCGTTTAATTAGTTCTTATGAGAGCACAAGCTGAATTTGCTCACTGAGTTCCTCTGGTGTCGAGTAATGATGCTCATTAAATATGCCCTTGTATCCGAGCTGCACCAATCACATCGGGTTATCTGATATAGGCGGGCCAGAGGCGAGATGACGACAGCGCTGTGACGTCGAAGTCATTAGTAAACATTGCTAGATGGCTATGGATGAACACCAGTTGTTTGAAACGGCTTTGGCCGTTACAATGAACGAGTTAGACTTGGCTTTTTATCTAAAAGAGGAACAGAAGACGGCGCTCGAATCCTTCCTTTGCAAGAAGGGCGTTTTTGCTGTTTTGCCGAACAGAAACGGCAAGAGTCTAATCTACCAGTTAGCTCCGCTGGTAGCTAAGCGTATGGGGCTTTTGATTGGTCGTAGTGTTATCCAATTGTGTACAGTGACATTTTCAAATGCATGCTTGGTGCCGCCCCTCGAGCTGGCTGATTTTCATTAGTCGATGCCAGACCATTAATCTTTCAGATTTAGCTCTGGATTTCCAGGCTAGCATTTAATTAGAGTTGGATCCAGACTATGCAGGAATGTTGCTCTCAATGGGAACCCTGGTTCAAAGCAACAGTTCACCCCAAAAGTGCAACTTTTATCAACCATAAAAGTAGTCCAATACAATATATGTTTGTGTGGTGTGTGACTACATGAGAAACACCTTCAGTTAATCTATTAAGTGCAATAACGTTCCACACACACACATACGCTTATTAACACTCATATAGTGCTGTGAAAACAACAAATTCCCATCTGAGTCACTTTATGAGGTCTCATATGTTTTGGTGTCACAGTTATTTATTTCCTGACTAAACTACACGACACATGACAGTTCCCAATACTGAACAATTCCACAGAGCATGAGTGCGAATATCGCTGGTTATTATGGCGAACGCAGGCTGAATACCAATGCCCAGATTCTGGGAGAATAATTAGGTGTCACAGCCCGGCGTGCTGGATATCCAAATGCCCAGCGCAGCGGAAGCGAGCTGATTGGCATGGCTGGCGTGGGCACAGTGAAGGGTCAAATAATGAACAGAAATCTGTTTGTTGGTGCTTTTCTAAATGGAAATCACAGAGCGTGACTAACAGGCAGCCATGTGTTTTCTGAAGCAGAACGCCCAGCGAGAGGGAACTAAAGCGCTCGTTTTTTTTTTATTTTTTACGCGGAGGAAACAGGATATTGGACATACTTGGCATCCACACAGGCCAGGAAATTCGACTCATTGAACATCTCCGTCTAGAACCACATCTATTAGCCTTCATTAAAATGCAAACAGGTCGGTGATGAGGAGAATTGAACCTTTTGAAGAGAAAATGTAACTCCACTTGAATAAATTGCTACGGTATTTGCCCAGAGAGGAAGAAAGCAAGGAGAGCAAGTGCTTAACTTTTAGTTTGACACATTTGCTGTCATACTTCTCCAGAGCTAATTCTGTTAGTGTTTTGCCCACATCAGCACAAGAATGCAGAGGTTTAGGCCCCGTTTACACGAAGGGAAGACGCAGATATTTCCCTGCGGTTTGGCCTCTCATTTACATGAAACCCCTGTTTTTATCACAGAAAATTATTATTTCTAAAAACTCCGGCCAAAGTGGAGATTTCTGATAACGCCGGTTATGTGTTGCCGTGTCAACTGGGAGAAACGGGGTTTTTAGGTTCTCAAACGTCACATAACGCGCCAGAAAATGCTTAACGTCTTGTGAGTGCACGTGTCGTTCGTGTTATTCGTTGTTGTCGATTCTGAGGATTCTGATTGGCTTGCATGGCTTTATCCTTCTCACTGCCGCCCATAGGTTTGGCATAGTTTGGCATAGTTTGGCATCGACGGTGTATTTATGCGGGTTGACAAGTTTTTTGAAAACGATGTTGCGTGCACAATGTTATTATTGAAAACGGAGGGGGGGAAATATTCGTTTCTCTAAATACCCGGCTATGTGTAAATGTGGCCATAAAAGTCCAGGTTCAGAAAGTAAAAGTCCTTCTCAGTATTTTGTTCCAATCACCTGGATTTGCTAATTAGCAGTTTTCCAGCCAGGAGATAGAACTAATTAGTGAAATCTGCTGGCTGAGTTCATGGGTGGAATAGACATATGGCAGGACTTTTACTTTCTGACCCCTGGACTTTCAAGAACCGTTAATTTAACCGAACGCCAACATCCCGTTCCAGCATTTGTCTTCAAATCCCAACCCAGCACCTGAAATAATGGATTTCCTCAGGCAAAATATCATCCTTTGATCATTGCTAACATGGAGATCTGAGGAAGTAAATGTGGCACTTATCGTCATCATCTGGAGGTCATTTTTTACTTTCTCTCTCTTCACATTTTTCTTCTTTTTCCCATTTGCTCTCCGACTGAGGTCAGAAACGGAGCCGACCGGAGCCTGATTTAATGATCCTCATCCCTGGAGATTTTATTCAGAGGCTTCCGTCTACCAGAACCAGCGACCCGCTGAACCCAAATGTGTTTAAACTCTCTGTTTGAAGGGATCTCACTGTATGAGACTGCGACAGAACGGACTCTGTCCGATACGCTTCAAACGCAACATCTACAGTTTCTGCTCCGTTGCTTCAGCTGCTGCAAAAGTTTCACTTTTTGTTTTTAACAAGGCTCAAGTTTAAGTCTAACATCTGTAGATGGATACTTCAAGCTGGAGTTTCAAAGACACGGCTGTGATCCGAGACACACAGGCCCCTGCTGTATGACGACGAGACATTGATTTGGAAGCAACTGATGTCAGTGCCAGAAACTATATATTTGATACCCGATAAATCATGAGATTAGCTATGATGCACAGACATAAATCAGAGGTCAGCAAAAGTGTCTACTCCCATGCACTGTGTTTGGGAATACTACCATACCACTCTTACTATTCGTGCTTGTGCTGTATGCATACCGTTCACAGAATGCATGGCATAACCCAGATGATCTACTACATTTCCCACAATGCAACATGCTTCTGTTTTCAGTGCAACAAATGAAGTCATATCTACTATGCTAAAAATGCAAAATAATAATTTTCATTTGCAAGATGATAACTGGACGCCACTCACGTGATGATAGCAGGGTTTGAAATGTTATCATTGCTTAATGCATATTGTTTTTATATTTTCATTCTGTCTGCATGCATAATGCAAAAACAGTAGGCCGTATAATGTGCCGTTAGCTGAAGATCCTAAAGCCATTATTGGTTCTAAGAGATTATTTATCTTTTATTTGCAGATTTTCTGTTAGTACAGCACTACTAACGCTCGGTTCACTGTATCCGTCTACCGTGCGTCAGTTTGGGGCTTTAAATTAAAATGTATTCAATGGACTTTATTTGACAGCGGCCATGATAAACTCTTCCCGTGAGCCGGATGCTGTCTCGTAAAGCGCTTGGGCTTGAGCGGCCAATCAGGAATCATAGGGTCAGTTTATGGCGGCCGTCGTGTGCAATGAGTTACGGCATCGGCTCTGGATGTCAAAACACTCATAGAGGATGTCTTCAGATTGAAAACAAATAAAAAATGGTGTAGAAACAAGTTTCACTCAGAAATTGCTCGAAGATTTTATAATATTACAACTTTGATTTTTTTTTTTTTTTACAGTGTATGAATGATGAAATGGAAAAGTGGTTAGGAATGAATGATGGTTATGAATGATGGATAGGAAAGTTATATATTGATATTGGATTTTTTGTGAGTTGTAATTTGATGAGAAACGAGTCTATCTTGAGATCTCTGGCTTTTGATGGCAGACTTTGGTATTTGTGATATTGCACAAGCTGATGTTCTCTGGATCTCATTTCCCCTTGACCTTTAATTAATGATGTTTGTCAAGCAGATCACAGGAAAATATTGATATTTGCAGATACTTTCCAATTAATTTATTCCAGGATCCTGATGTGCAAGAACCTTTGTGTTTGAAGTCATTCAGTTCTGACTGTCTTTTCATTGAATATCCTGAAATATGTCAGTAGTATAATGGGTGGTGAATGTTCATTCATGTTGATTTTAAAGTTAACAAAAGAAAATAGTGAGCTCGTCATTCACTAAATAAGAACTAATATGCAGAAATGGCTGCAGGGCGAGTTCTTGTTTCTCTTTCTCGTTTTATTCGGTATGTCTAAAGATGCCCAGCATGGTGTTTTATTAGTGTGAGATGGGCCGTCATAATTTCCCAGATGACCTTCAGCTAAAGCTCCTCATTCCTCAACTTGTTTTGCTTTCGGACTCAGATTGAACATTAAGTGGCAACCAAACACAGTGTATCAAAAGCATCCTGAAATGTAACCACATTGTTGAAAGTTTTATCTTGCAATTTCTTTGACCTTGTATAGTTTTGTTCATGGTCACCTTTTATTAATTGCATTTATCCTGTTATCAGGGACTTGCTGCACATTTTAACCAGCTGAGAAGCACCAAGTTTCTGCAGAGGAAAATCAAGCCAGGCTCATTTCCAGTGGGCGAGTTTCAAAGTTCATCAGAGGAGTATCTGTCCATTCTCTGCTCGTGTGTGTGTGTGTGAATGTGTGTAGGTCAGCAGATGTTCAAGGGTCGCAGCTCCTTTAGCAGACCAGAGAGAAATCAGTAATTCAGCGCTGCCGATTCTCTCGCAGAACAGGGGAGTTTCAGTTTCACTGAGATACTATTACAGCTTTTAATATTTTGTATTTTCTGTTTTCACGTCCACACTGCAGCTAAATCAAATTTGTCAATGCACCTTTTAGCAGAAGCATTTTTTTACGAAGTACATTTTTCAAGTATCTGTACTTTATCTGTGTATTTTTATTACTTCACTACATTCCAAAGCATAATATCATACTTTTTACTCCACTACCTTTCATAAAAACACATTGATCCTTGTTATTTCCAGCTAAAGAAATCAATACTCCCTCTGAGACGCGAGAGCAAGTTCACTGAGATTGTTGAATTGGTGCACAAATAGCACTGAATGATTAATTCGCAAATCGGACTGAACCGATTGCAGCCTTTCTTCAATTAACCCTCAATTCAATGATCCACTTGACTGATTGTTTTGATAGTGTATATGTTTTAGTAATACAAATAAAATGTTTGCTTATTTGCAGATCAATACATTTTATATACTGTAGTCTGCTCTAATCTTTCTTATTAGTGCTGACTAGCGCTGGCTAAATAATTATTATGGTTCATCGATCAGTACTTTTTACTTTTAATACATACATTAAAGGATAACTGTCGCCAAAATGCAACCTAGGGTCTTTTTGTCAATCTACCCGAGGCAAACCTTCGTTTAAAAGCACAATTAGAATGGAAACGCCACTTTTAAGTTTGACCGTATTTTCGTTTTCGGTCAAATTGCCTTTTGAATGGGAGTGCTTGGGGCACGACTATCAAAACCGCTATTTTTAAAACACTAATGCGGCTCGACACAACATGAAACTGTGCTGGAAGTCTCACCAGGGGCTCTACACATGAACTCCAGCATTGAGAACATTAAACATATATTGAAAGTACTTAAACTTTTACTAGAGTACTGTTTTATTAGGGTATCTGTACTTTTACTTAAGTACTTGATTTGTGTACTCCTAAAGTAATTTACAGGAGTGACAACCACATTATACAACTGAATTAACTGTAGTGACAAACGCATTTACAAAAATTCTATGCAATGTGTACGAAACCGTACAGAAAAACTAGCTGTTAATGACGTATTTAAATGCTTATCAGGGATGTGTCTCTCTGCTGTGTGCCGGCGTTTCAAGCATGAGAGGCGCGCGCTAACAAGAACGCTAAAGACCGCAGTCGCTAGCATCAGTCGCTAGTGCGCCTCTTGAGGCCAGGGGAGTGAGGTTTACACGCACAGTTTTAACTAGCATTAGCATCTTTAGGCCTATGATGCCTTAAAATACTGTCTATGTAGGCAGCTCACTATAGGGGAACAGAGTCTCTGTGTTCAGTTTTGGTTGTGTTTATGTGTTTATGGTTCTGTATTCAATCACTCTGCAGATTATAACACACCACAACACTGATCACACACCTGCAAATACGCCACTGAATGCCAACCCACCTGGATAGTGTGTTTGATGATGTTAATGTCCATGTTTTGTTTTTGCTGTTGCTATTTTTAAATGTTACTATTGTTTCAGAATGTTCAAAGAACATTCAAAAGTAACATTCTCATAATGTTTGCAAAATGATAAAAATGGAATATTCCCTTAATGTTCACATAAGATTTTTTTTTTTTTTTCACAACATAATTTTTTTTTTTTTAACGTTTTTTTTAACATTCAGAGAACACTTGGAAATAAACATTCAGGAGCATTGGCAAAAGTGTTATTAACACATACTTCTGTTAGCTGGGATGCCACTGCAATCTCTATTATGGAAAATATGAGGACAATATGACCACACTAGAAAGAAATGAGTTCCCGAAACGAATCCCATCCGTCATACAGCATGGTGATTGACGAACTTTACGCCATTATTAAGACTGTAAAGGATCCGTATACGAGCAGCTGCAGAGTTTGATTGACAGTTTAATCTATTGGGGTTAGCAGCCGATGGCAGATGAAAGGAGCTTCGCTTCCTTCGCCCAATTAAAGGCTCATTTTGAGAATGAGACGGGTCTTTTAGGAAGGGTTCGGGTCCAGCTGCAGGTGCGTCTGGCTGGACGGATCTCGTCCCGAAAGCTGCACTGTCTTTCCTTCTCTCTCTCACACACACACACACACACACACACACACTGAATAACAGAAGACCCTCTGTGTCCGACAGATCCTTCTGTTCATTTCTTTAGTCTCCTGCAGGTGTGGATTTCAGGAGCTGAGAGAGTCTTCCAAGAAAAGCAACAGTAACGCGATTCAGAAAACCCATGAAAGAGTTTTTTAAAAAGCACCTAGAGTTATACAGTGCTTATTATTGCTCAGAATGTCACTTTTTCACTTGAGATCACCTAGCAACCACATAGCAGTACCTTGGCAACCACACCCAGCACAGATGCATCTTCAGTTTTGCATGGGAAAACACTTGGGCTTTCTATAATGTAAATATCTAGTATTCCCTGATTGTTTTTTATTACTTGTGCTTGTTTGAAATGATATTTTCTCCTTTCATATTTGGTTTGCGTGTCTCTGGAGGGTTTCTGGTTTTCAGAGTTCGGTGAACCCGTATTCAGCACAGAATGTCTCTGAGAAAGACCCTCGGCTCCGGGAAAAGACTTTTTGTGTCTCATGCACTCGGACCGTATCGTATTTCTGCAGATCTGGATGTGAATATCTCCAGTGTGTCGTTGCACTGAAGCATCTGATGACGGTGGAAGAAACTCTCTGAAAAAGGAAACCACTCTTTTGCACAAGTTCAGATAACATGGCTTGCTTTGCCATTCAAAATACTTTTTTTTACATGATTTTATTTAACAGGACCTGGTCTATTACCTGGACCTGGTTTTCTAGCCTTGAAGTGTTTAGTTTCAATCCTGAACTAACATTGGACCTGACATCTAAACCAGCACAAGTGTAAGAAAGGAACTGGGCTGGGTTTCCCGAAACCTTCTTAACGCTACGTCGTTCTTAAGTTACACCTTAAGCTGTACCTTATCGTTAATACGTGTTTCCCGAAATGTTCTTAGTTAAGTACACCTTCTGTAAGTCATACATTCGGAAGGTTGGTCTGGACCACTCTTAGCTTCACCTTATCACTGTTGCAGGTCTATACGAATATAATTCTGATGTTTTAATACACACAGACAGTGTTCATTTAGGCTAATTCAAGTGTTTTCATGCAAAGAATAAAATTGTCATTACACTGATTGTTGTTAGAATTTTAATTATATTATTATTATATATTACATTATTAATTTAATAAAAGAGCGCTTTTAAAGGCCAGTGAAAGCATAGGCTACTGTCAGTTATGTTCTATTCGGACGCTAATATTGTTTCTCATGGGCTTGTATGGTATTTTAAACATTTACAGGGGTAAGTTGGTGATTTTAGTGCCGTCCGAATCCATAATATCAGTGTTTTTTCTCACTCAACCCACGTAAAAATCCCTGTCCAAATTATACCTACTGTTTTTTGACAAACAGGTCGTGTGGTAATTTAATTGCCGTCTGAATCCACATCTCTGAGTTTACAAGAAGAGATTCAAAATTCACTGTTTAAATCCTTTTTGATCACCGCCGAGCACCGTACGTAAGATTTACACTTTTATTACTGAAATGCTGGAAAGTATTTACAAGAACAATTTTTCATCGCAGCTCCACCTCAGCAAACAAAAATGGGAAAGAGAAGAAAGCACGTAAAGTTTTGAAAAGGTTATTGTGGCAGCAATATATGATACAATTTTTAAATATGTAGGCTAGGCTATTATAGGCTATTATAGTTTGGATTATTTTTTATAATATCCAATAGTCCTAATAAATGTAATTTCAACTATTTCTGAAGTGCTTATTTTATAAAGAACACCGCTTTCTCACATAAACAGCGCCTGGACAAGAGAATAATTGATTCTCGAGCCATCGATATCAGCAGATTCAGCACCATCGCCCGGTAACGTTGCACGTAAGAAGGTATATCTTAAGCAGCTTTATAAGGTATAGTTTGGGGAACACACCTAGTAATGGTATACCTTCAGTTAAGTTATACCTTACGAGTCTTCGTAGCGCGCTAAGAGACAACGTTATCGGGAAACCCAGCCCTGGTTGGTTTTGGTCCACAGGTTTTCATTTCCCCTCAGAATCAAAGACATTTTATACAAATAAGATACTAACTAGCTTGAAACCATTCAAATGATTCATTCATTAGTTCGTTCATTCGTTCATTCATTCATTCATTCATTCATTCATTAACTCGCTCGCTCACTCACTCACTCACTCACTCACTCACTCACTCACTCACACACACACTCACTCTTACTCACTCACTCACTCACTCACTCTATAACACTCACTCACTCTATCACACTCACTCACTCACTCACTCACTCACTCACTCACTCACTCTCTCTCACTCACTCTCTCTCTCTCTCTCTCACTCACTCACTCACTCACTCACTCACTCACTCACTCTCTCTCTCTCTCTCTCTCTCTCTCTCACTCACTCACTCACACTCACTCACTCACTCACTCACTCTCTCTCTCTCTCACTCACTCTCTCACTCTCTCTCTCACTCACTCACTCACTCACTCACTCACTCACTCACTCACTCACTCACTCACTCTCTCACTCACTCACTCTCTCTCTCTCTCACTCTCTCTCTCTCTCTCTCTCTCTCACTCACTCACTCACTCACATTATTTTTAGTTTAATTGTCTTTTAAAATATTTATTTCCCTTTTCATTTAGTTAGTTTTAGTTTTTAGTTTTTAGTGCTTCAACTTATTTCAGATTACACCCAAGGCAACATTTCTAATTTTCATTTAGTTCAAGTTTTTCCAACAAACATTTATATGTGGAACCTGGCTGGAACCTGATGAATGCATTTACAATACAATTAGTCTGAAACTGAGAAAAATGTGAGATTTACTTGCTTCTCATCATGCCGTTTGGGATGATATGCAAAACAGGATTTGTGATTTTCTATATATTATTAGTTTCTTTTAGCCTCTAATGCACTTGATGAATTGAGTGTGTGTGTTGTTCTCGATCACACACTGATCTACTCTTTCTGTCAAGCTTTACACACATCCAGCTCTGACTCTGCTCTATTTCTCCCAGAGCTGCTATAGACGAGACGAGAGTGCACAAAGTTTGAGTCACGTGTCTAACGGCAGAGAAAACTGAACAACAGAAACACAGATTCCAGTGTCACCAAACATGCTTTGTTACATTTATAACACGTCTGAGACGAGCGTTCTTCAGTTTATTTCAGAGCAGAGACGGAGATGCTTATTTTAAATGTACAAAGTGTGAAGTCTTACCAAGATACTCTTTAAAAAAAAGACACTAACAAACTACGAACCATCGATCAGACTCAATGCTGGAGCGAGAGAGACAGGCATCCGCTGGTAATTCGTTCACTTCGGTAATAGAATTAACCAATTCATTTCTAGAAACATCCTAAATCAATTCAGGTGCATTGATAGAATTGTCTGAACTGGCTGTGCATTTGGGTTTACTGATGTTCTGTCAAATAAATCTCTTTAAGACAAGCCTTTAGCATCCGCTGATGTGTTTTTCAGTGAGAATCTCTGGTTTTCTGCTCGTGTTGCTGCATAAATCTGAGTTATCAAAGCCGCAGTGTTGAATTTGCATTATTTAAATGGAGACTTTTTATTTTAGCCGGCCCTATTAATGTGAACATCTCCACGGGATCATTTTCTAAAACGAATGCGCATTTACTTCCTTTGGTTAATTTTCCTAATGACTGGGTCGGCAAATCCTGCACAGAACCGGCTCTGCGTGTGTTTCCCTTTATTTATTAGCCGAGAGATTTGTTCAGTTCTGGCATAAGCAGAAAATAAGCACCTAAAGCAGAGAAATATCTGCAGCGACTATAACTCCATTATCCGCCAGGAACACAGACTTAATTACACCGCACATGTCAATTAAGAGGAAAGATTACACTATAAATCAGTCAAAAGATCATTTGGTCTTTACCTGCCCTGTCTCACAAATGCACAAATGCTATACACGACCATTCAAAAGATGTATTTAAATAAATATTCAGCAAGACTTTGAACTTTCTATTCATCAAAGAAAAATAATGCATCAGGGTTTCCACAAAAATATGAAGCAGCACAACTGGTTTCAACATTGAGAATAATCATCCGCATATTAGAATCATGAAACGTTGATTTAAATTGAAAAATGTAATATTGTCATTGTATATAATCCCCCGATTTATAATATGGCAAAGCGTTCGGTCAGAGGGAGGTCAGTCTCCAGATGTAAACTCAATCTCATTGTCTTTGAGAACACGCAGACTCCCATTAAATGTAAATCTGTTGCATGCTAATTACTACAAATATGTTTCTCATCAAACAAGTTCCATTTTATAACCGGTAATTGGATTAAAACAGGAACACGCTCAGAACATCCAATCTTTGCAAAGCGCATTAGGACAACGAGATTTGTCTAATAATGTTTCTTTTACTTTCATTTGTCATGGCAGCATTTAGATGATCTATTTAAAAACCACACACACACACATACGCACGCACGCACGCACACACACACACACACACACATTCGTCTGACATCACATGTCCTGAAGACTATGGAGCGGCTGCTGTTACACTACCTCAGACCACAGGTCAGCCACGCGCTTGACCCTCTGCAGTTTGCGTATCAAGAGAGGGTGGGGGTGGATGACGCCATCCTCTATCTTCTACATCGGTCCTTTTCGTACCTAGATAGGGGTGGTAGCGCTGTGAGAATCATGTTTTTCGATTTCTCCAGCGCATTTAATACCATCCAGCCCCCTCTGCTGAAGGACAAACTGACGGGGATGGGTGTGGACCTAAAACTAATAACGTGGATTACAGACTACCTTACTGAGAGATTACAGTATGTTCGACTGGGGGACTGCATCTCTGAGTCCTAGGTCAGCAGCACAGGAGCACCACAGGGGACAGTGCTCTCCCCGGCCTTGTTCACCTTGTACACCTCCGATTTTAAGTACAACTCTGAATTGTGTCACATCCAGAAGTATTCTGATGACACTGTAATCGTGGGGTGTATCAAGAATGGAGATGAGGGTGAGTATCGGACCCTGATTAAGGACTTTGTGAGGTGGTGTAGCTATAACCAACTGCAGCTTAACACTACAGAAACAAAGGAGATGGTGGTCGACTTCTGGAGATCACGGCCCCAACTGCAGCCTGTGCTTATTGAAGGGGACCGTGTTGAGGTGGTCCAAACCTACAAATACCTAGTGGACGAGAGACTGGACTGGTCCAGAAACATAGATGCCCTATACAGGAAGGGACAGAGTCGACTCTACTTCCTGAGAAGGCTAGGGTCCTTCAGTATCTGTAAGAAGCTGCTGCAGATGTTCTATCAGACGGTCATCGCTAGCGTCCTTTTTTCTGCTGTGGTATGTTGGGGGTGCGGCATTAAAAAAAGGGATGCTACGCGGCTGGATAAGCTGGTGAAGAAGGCTGGTTCTGTGGTGGGTGTGAAACTTGACTCTGTAACATCTGTAGCAGAGAGAAGGACCCTTAGCAAGCTTCTTTCCATCTTGGATAATGCCCAACACCCACTGCACAAGATCATCATCAGACAGAAGAGCACCTTTAGCGACAGGATGCTCTCTCTGTCCTGTTCTACCGACAGACTGAGGAAGTCGTTTGTCCCTCAAGCGATCCGGCTTTTTAATTTATCCCTGTGAACAGGGTGTAATTTAATTTAATTTAATTTAATTTAATTTAATTTAATTTAATTTAATTTAATTTAATTTAATTTAATTTAATTTAATTTAATTTAATTTAATTATTAATTCGGCAGCTTGTCTGTCTTGTTTGTTTTTTAGCTGTTAACTAGCTGTTGTTTTTTAGCTGCTACTGGAAACCTGAATTTCCCTAGTGGATGAATAAAGTATTTATCTATCTATCTATCTATCTATCTATCTATCTATCTATCTATCTATCTATCTATCTATCTATCTATCTATCTATCTATCAATCTATCTATCTATCTATCTATCTATCTATCTATCTATCTATCTATCTATCTATCTATCTATCTATCTATCTATCAATCTATCTATCTATCTATCTATCTATCTATCTATCTATCTATCTATCTATCTATCTATCTATCTATCTATCTAATAATGTTTTTTACTTTCATATGTCATGGCAGCATTTATATGATCTATTTAAAAACCACACACACACACACACACACACACACACACACACACACACACACACACACACACACATTTGTCTAATAATGTTTTTTTACTTTCATTTGTCATGGCAGCATTTATATGATCTATTTAAAAACCACACACACACACACACACACACACGCGGATTTCTTTATGGATTATTAAGGTGTATCACAAATAAAGCCTTGTTAAATCCCACAGGACTGTTATTCGTTTCTTTCTTCAAATCGATGGATTCTTCTCTCACTGATTGGTTTCTATTGAAGCACTTTAATCTGGTTCATGGATTTCATCTATGTAATTCACAGCCTTTAAAGTGGGATTAGGTCTCTGCGGCTCCAATCCGGCTCACTGCTGCACAGTAATAATCAGAAATGTAATTAGTGCAATTAAGCAGATATGGGTCGAGAGACTGTGATCTCTGAGTGGTGATTATGACTCTGAGCTCTTGTTGTGTCTCTTCACGGATACAGTAAACTCCAGTGCTGAGCTGGTCTGGGAAACACTGAAGCACTCGCCCAGTTTACTGAGAAACCTCCCAGAGGAACGTTTTATTGCGCATATGATGCTCTTTCATGGCAGAATGTAGTTCTCAGGCATGTTTTATGCAAGTATCAGGGAGAATTTCACAAATCCAGACAGGGTTTTAATTATAATTTGCACACAGAAAAATTGAGCCTATTATTATTTGTATTGTGACATTATTTTCATAGCAATTAATCATATTTTACTATAATTTGCGATGCAAAAAAAAATAAGAACAAAATACTGTTATGGGAAAAAATTCATTGTACTATTTATACTGACTTAAATGAATATACATACACTACAATATATATATATATATATATATATATATATATATATATATATATATATTTAAATAAATTAATTTTATCAAGCAGGGGTGCATTAAATTGATCATAAGTGACAGTAAAGACATTTATGATGTTACAAAACATTCTATTTTAAATAAATGCTGGTCTTTTGAACTTTCTATTCATCAAAGAATCCTGAAAAATCACGATTTCCACCAAAATATGAACTGTTTTCAACATTGATAATAATCATAAATGTTTCCTGAGCATCAAATCATCATATTAGAGTTATTTCTGAAGGATCATGTGACACTGAAGACTGGAGTAATGATGCTGAAAATTCAGCTTTGATCACAGGAATAAATTACACTTTATTATATATTCACATAGACAGCCGCCATTTTAAATTGTAATAATATTTCACTGTTTTTACGGTATTTTTGATCGAATAAATGTAGCTTTGGTGAGCAGAAGAGACTTCTATCAAAAACATTAAATAATCACGCGAGACATCTCCCATGTTAATGAGATTGAATTCGTTTGTTTGTGTTCTCTGGTTCATCAGTAGTTTTCTCTGGAAACATCAGTCTGGAGTCTCAGCTGTAGTTTCAGAGAGAGCATTCACTCGTTCGGTGAGGCTTTGACCCGTTCCTCATCTCTAAAGAAAGCCGTCTCCCCGTCCGTGTCACTTAAGGCATCTCTCACTCATGTGTGTTTGACTCACTGACACACACCCAGTGTAAGCGCATGTTCTCAAGTAAATGTCAGCTGTGGTTGATGCATAACGTGAGAGAATATCGTCTCTCTCTCTCACTCGCTTTGGCTTCAGCAGATATCCATCGTGAGACGGTTGTTTACATGCACAACAATTCGGTGATAACTCCCAAAAATCAGCTTACTAAATTAACCGGATTAAATGCAAACCAATAACCAGGTACAGCAAGTAAACGCAGATCCTGATGTCGTTCTTTTGTCATTTGATATTTTGTTTCACTCAGAAACGCATCACATTAGCAAGGGAAAACAGGTTGCAAATGTTTCATGTTGATTTGAAATATTTAAACCCTATAAATCCCACTGCATCATATTTGATAACCAAATTCCTAAGTGATCAAAACTTTGCTGAAAAACCAGTTGTACACAATCTCCTAAAGTCCTTCTGTCTCTGACTGATAGCCATCAAATATGATCATCAGGCTTTCGAGGAAGGTTTATTTGTTCATCATCATTGCACTGCATTGCATTATATGCTTTAAAACTACAGAGCTTTGATCATAAAACTAAGCATTATTTAATATAATATCTTACTAAGACATCATTAGCAGATATAGAGAGACGACTGATATTTATATCATTTTATGTAAGTATCTGCTAAGATCTCAGAGATTTACATTACAAACATGAGAATTTCATCACTTTATGTCCATATAACCATCAATATCGGCATCAAACTGCATATTTTTGATCAGTTTCGGCCTCTGAATAAAACCGAGTTGTTTTTTCCTAAATATTCTCACTATATCACTATATGAGACTGATGTATCAAATATGATACTAATATATATATATATATATATATATATATCGATATATATATATTTAGCATTTAGCACATATATATATATATATATATTTAGGTTAAGGGTTCAATATGTCAAAAAATTTTAATTTTCAGACTATTATTTCATGTCATTTGTCATATTTTGTCATATGTCAGGCTTTAAAGGATTAAAACAGTGAAGCGGATGTTTTGTAGAAGATCCTTTTCATTATTACGAATCTCCCAAAACTTCGGTAGCTTGAGTCTCACTTTTTATAAACCTAAAGCACACAGAAGAGCAGCTCTAATGGCTTTACAGTGGAAAAACCCACAATGCACTTCTCCATGGTGTCCCTCAAGAGTTTAATGAGTTGCAGAAGCAGTTTGGGTCTCTTAATGGCAAGACTTACTAGACTTTGTTCTTTTTTAACATAACCTCCAGAAATCTCATTAATTCTCATTTAATTGCTGTCGCTCACCCGTCCGTCCGAGCGAGCGGAGAGATAATATCGATGTATTTGCAGGCAGAGAGGTTCCTCATCCTCCTAACAAGCATATGATCCCAATGTATTCTGGGTAATTAATCATTTACATACTCCGACTGTCACCTGTGAGGTCATCAGCCCGCGCCCTGCCCGTACCCGCCTTATTAAAATGCTAATCAACAAACCGCGGCACGCTCTTCCCGCTCGAGGTCTCTTCATTATCACCGCCTGTTACGTCCAATGGATGTTTCTCCACGGGAACTCCGGCGAGACCATTAAATGGCAGACGCCAGGAACGGGAGATTCAGGATGAAGCTGTGAAAATTGGGGAAAAAGGGATTTGTTTCTTCCAGACGAGCGCGCGCGGTCTCGAGGAGAACCTGAGCTCGTTAGAGGAGCTGGACACAGCTGAGTTCAGTCTGAGGTCTGACACGAGGAGAACCTTCTCCAACCCTCAGCTGTCAATCACACACTGAGGGGGGGAGGGGAACCCAACGCTTGTTTGTCATTTAGATTATATAGAAAATACACATGAAATAAGTAATACATTTAAATATGTATATAGGCCTATTTCACAAAATGGCGACTGAGACCGGAAGTAGGGTAGCGATACTTCCGGTCGCGCCGCCGCCCGCTACGATCGCCATTCATTCTCAAAATGGACTGTGAACAGCTTGTTTTCTCTGTCATTAATATATCTGACAAAAGTAAGAATAGCAGATGTTGTCCGTTTTGTTGATAGTTTTCAGGGAGCTGAAAACCACCATGAAACTAAGAATTGTACATCTTTACAGTGAATTTGACCTAACGTTGCTAGGTCTAATAATGAAATTAAGGCAAATCATTAAAAAATGGTTAGACTAAAAACATGAATGAAGTGAGTGATATTACATTGATGTTACAAAATTATATTACAATATATTGAATAATACATAAAGAATTTTCATATATTTAAAAATGTGAGACATATATTTACTAATATATCATAATGTATGTAATTTTATATTCAATAATACACTTCATAATCATAGACTGTAAAAAATAGTTCAGGGATTAAAGTTGCTACTCAGTCGCTACGAGAGTAACGTTATACGACGGATTTCTGTCAATATCAGGGTCCCCCCCTGTCCTTATATCTTAAATTCACTGTTCATAATTTTAATGCTGTAA
>NC_139971.1:42957080-42979580 GCF_963993115.1 Abramis brama
CTCTCTCCCTCTCTCCCTCTCTCTCTCTCTCTCTCTCTCTCCGTAGGCGGTCTGAGCTGGCTGTACTCTGGGCGGCAGCGAGCGCAGTCGATGATTACTGTTTTCTTGCAGAAAATCAGCAGACATGTTCCTAGTAATTGCAGATGAATTCTCCCAGTAGTCAGGAGGTGAATAAAGCCGTTTCAAAAGCACTGTTTAACAGCACATGAATGCTCTATTACTCAATCTCTTTCAGTGTAAACATTAATAACGGTGGATGTGGATTTGCCAATGGAATTAAACGAATGCTGCGTGACGTCAGACGAGTTTGCAATGTTTATTTCCAGCGCCTGACGCGTATTACAAGATGAAATGCGTATCAAATGCTTTTGAAGTATAGTAACACTCAACGGTGATTGATTAGGAAATGTTCATATATGATGAACTTTTATTCATAATCTTGACCTGAGAGTCTACTAGCTTTTTCAGGAGCTTGAAATTGTTCTTGAATTATTATTGATACAGTTTCCAGTTACAAAAATAGCATAATTATGACTTTCATTTCTCATTTAATGAGGTCTCATCGTTAAAACACTTTTAATGCAATACAGTTTTTTCAAACGTTGTGACCATTACTGTCTCTGAAACAGCATTTGCAACACATTTTACTTTCATAATGTGATGGGTTTCTGCACAAAACAGAATATTAAATGAGACTGAAAGACTTGCACTGATGAATCATTCACAATTAAAGCACCTTAATACATGTGCATTAAGAAAAACATTTCATTTTGATTTCATGTTGACTTTAAAAGTTGAAAACGGAAGAGTGTTGCAGCTTTAAAAGATGTGAAATTGAATTGAATTTGCAATAAAAAGCACGTAGGTGAAACACACGGTGTGAAATGAAGTTGCGGGTTTATGAAGTTTAGATTATTAACTCTTGAACGCCATTGTGCACATGCTTTCTGAACACAGATTGTTTCTGATCCACACCAGAAATCAGAGCGGACACTAAATCTTTACAGAAGAGAGACCAGAACAAAACAGCAGTCGTACATTATTCATGACAGGAATTATTCACGAGCAAATAAAAGTGGACAGAAAGCCGCCCTTCTTGATCCTTTCAGAAGCAGATGCTGGTGTACGTGCACCAGAGACAGGGAATGCTTGGCTTCTGCTTCAGATTTAAAAATAGATGTTCATTAATATCGTCGCTGACAATATTAATCTCATCACCTGTCCACTGGAGCGTAATGTGGTGATGGAACGGTTCTCTCGCTCTCTCTTACAACAGGCCAACCACATTCACGCTCCCTCTTTCTGTCAAAGCATTACATGGAAATGAAAGAATTGCGATTGCAGGATCAAGCCTTTTAACAGCACTGTACATGACGTAATGCTGGACGCGGGTTAGTGTGTGCTCATCGCTCTCTTCGAAGGCTTTTATACGCCCCAGGAGGGTGAAAGGTCTTGACAAAAGCTTTTATAGACGGGACGAGAGCAAGATGAAGCCCCTCTCTGAAGGATGACGTGTCATTTACGGGTCAGCAGATTAAATGAGACTCATTTATGACACTTTGCACGGTGAATCTGAGTCACTTGCTAACGATCCAGCACAGCGAATGCTGAAGCAAGCAAAAACTATTTCTGTCTTGGAGGGATACAACTTTTTCCTTGTCTGGAGTGATACAACAGAGAACTTCACAACAGTGAGGAAGTTCAGGGTTTTCTGGGAAAGAATTACCCAGCCCAGGCTCATTAAAAAAGTTTACCTGTGGCAACATTTTTGCAAAGCGCAAAATACGTTGCGTCCTGCACGTTTCGCGACAGTTTCAAAGTGAAACGTCCAGTGAGTGGCGCCAAAAGCTTGTTTGTTTGTTTTTTCTAGTTTTTTTTTTCTGGAACAGATGAACGTGAATATGGCAACGTTTTATTACATCAGAGTTTGTACGTATCACTGCAGTTCTGAATTGAAATGTCTGGTGAGTGGCGATTAATGCTCCGTTATTAGTTTTAAAATAACGTACACCTATACTATACCCTGCCCTAAACCTACCCGATAGTGTTAAAAGCAAGTGTGTCACAAAAACGTAATCGAAACCATGACATTTTAGCTTGATTTTGAACTTTGAGCTCTTGTATCGTGACTCGTCTTTCACGGGGTTTGTACCCGAGCTCTCCGCGTCACAAGTAGGCCTACAATTCTGAGCTACTGAGCAAGGCAGTAAAACTGAATGTATGTAGCTAGTTAAGTGATGTAAACTCCAAAATATATTAGTTTACAAATCATGCACTATGGGAAAAAAGTGTTTTGAGCTCATAACATAATTGTGCAAAGAGCCGTGTGAAAACAAGTCTTTATTAATCTATAGTCTGCCCCTGTAATCATAATTGTGTGTGAAAACGATTAAAATTGCTTGCTATTTTACTGCCTCTAGTGTTCATTTATTTTAGAAACTGCAGTGATATGTATGTATTGGTACGTATTTTGCGTTTTGCAAAAATTTTGCCACAGGAACGTTTTATATATATATTTATTTAATACACACATTCATACTATATAGAACACACTTATTCAAAATAAGTACCTACTCAAGAGTATGTGATTTCAGACACAGCCACTGTCTTTATGAGGAAGTCATTGAATCATTCTTTCAACAGACTCATTCAAAACCACTGATTCATTCAGAGACACAGCCAAAACTGCACTCTTGTTTGCGTGAAGTTGCTTATTATTATTATTATTACTACAGTTTTTTTTCCCAATTGCTAACACACAGTTTTGGAAACTAGGCTGGTTTTATCAAAATACGTAACACAATTCACAAAACCACACACCCAAACTGCATAATACCTCATATATCCTGCAAAATGAAGCACTGCAACCAAAACTACATATAGCATTATCAAAATCAAACTTTTGCACGAAATGGCACACACTTCATTCATATTAGCAGATTTTTGTCTAACCAACTACACACTGTTGGGCGTAATGAAAAGCACTCTCATCTTTAGGATGCTTTGCCATAATACTAAAATAGTTCACATGCACAGAAATATTTGCAGAGACACACACATGCTGTTGAAACATTTATTTTTATTTTTTTCACCAAACAAGTCAGTGCAACATATGCACAGCAGATATATTAATAATATATTATAATATATGTACACTGGACTGAACAAAAATATGCTCACAAAAAACAGTAAACTGAAAAAGATTGAAGTGTTAACAATTAACCATTGAGGTGTTTGGTCAGGTGACACATGTGTTGACCAATCAGATCATGGAGTGTCATTTTGAATGGCAGTGTTTTGAAATGTCAGACGTTATGTCAGATTGTGTGTCTTACGCAGAGAACCGTGTTCAGTGTGTTTAAAAAGTGCCATTATGAATCGCAAAATGTGTGTAAAGCAGAAAATGTGTTTAGACTTTTGGAGACTTGAGAAGAGGTTTTGCTCTCTGTGTGTCAGTTTAAATAATTGTGCTGTGCGTGTCATTTTAGTGTGTTAGCAATTGGAAAAAACTGTATTAATATCATTTTATAAGCAATATCACCCTTTTCCCTTTATTTTTTGAAAATGCATAAATTCTATGTATTCTCTAACATTTATTGCTGCTGCTGCAGAGCAAGTGTAGACTTGTAACTGCTAACAGAGACACACACACACACACACACGCTGCTGTGAACATGTAAGATTTGCTGCTGCTGCTTAAATAGACATGAATCCTGTGTCAGATCTAGGCAGGAGGAGCTGGGGAGGAGGAGGGGTTCAGAGGAACTGCAGGATTAGCTCACAGCAAACCCAGACTATTTAAATGTTGAGCAAGCAATCTCATTGGCTGCAGGATCAGCAGAGGCCAATCAGCTTGTGCCATGCGGTGATCATGTGATTGCTTGTAGATTGCATGTAAAGGACCAATCAGGGGAGGTTCCCTATTGGTTGAAATCATGGGCGGCTAAAGCTGGGGTCCCCTAGAATCGTCACCACCTTTAGCTATCGACGGCAACTCTCACAATCATGATGCATACTGCAAATGCAAATCATTTACAATTGTTATATATTTTTGCCAATTTTTAGACAGCATAAGGTAATGAATTTTTTTTTTTTTTTGTACAACAGGTAATGAGAACATGGAAGGACAGTGTCATGAAAATAATGTCACAATGCAAACTGCAAGTAGAAAGAAAACAGAAAAATCCTGTGGCATTTGCAGAGGATCAATAGCTTAAATGTCAGGATGGAGTGGAGAAATGCAGCAATCGTCTGCTGATCTCACACCTGCATCTATCACTGTCTGTGTTTGCTGAACTATCACCTGCTCGACTATTACGAGAGAACGGACACTTTAATGCTGCTCATCGTCCTCTTCAGGCCCAGCATGCTTTACTTTGGTGTTCCTGTGGATCAGCGCTCAGGGCAGCAGCTTCATTCGCATATAAAGTGACCTGAACGCCGCAAAAAGCATATTTGAGAAGCACTCCATCTTGACGTTCCCGTCCCACAGTGGAGACAGACAGGCGAAGTCAAGGACGCCCAAGGACAAGGAGAGCTGTGCTATAGTGAAGATGAAGAGCTGCGGAGAGGAAGAGCCTGCTGTGACCCACAGCTGGGAGCGCTTATGAAATGGCATGACTTTAATGCTACACATTCGTTTTATTATCTAAAAAATGATTTTCACCTTACCAGAAATAAATCTGACATTCAAAATTAAGAAACACATAATTGGACTAAAGTTTACACTCAGTTAAGTTCAAAAAGCAAGTATTCGGTAGGGATGCACGATATATCGGCCACCATATCGGTATCGATATATGTTTATTTTTAATGTTATTGATATCAGCCCAATAAAAAAAAAAATCCCATATTTATTAAAGTCAATAAATAATGTATTATTTCCTCCAGCTGATACACTTCAGATGCACAATGTTCATCATGATGGTTTTGAATTGCTTGAAATATGAGTGGAGTCACTTCAAAGTGCAACACAAGTCTGTCATATCGGCTACATAAAATTATAATGAGAGCATCAATATAATTGTGTGCTTTGGACATGCATTTTAATGGTGAGACTTTTGTTTTTGTAATCAGGATCTCAAAAAATAAAATAAAAACATATATATCGGTTACCAGCTTTCAAAAAAAAAGAATTATCGGTTATTATTATCGGCCAAAATGTTTGCCTTCAAATCACCATCAAAAATCCTCAAAAGTGGATTGACTCTATTTTACAGTCTTCATTTTTATGGTTCTTATGGTTTGCCAACCACCATTAAAAGGAAAAGAAGAAGTCTTATGTCTTATACAGTACATATAAAGGCATATAATTACTAATAGATTTTTACATTTGAGACCCTCAGGAACTCTATGCACATCATTGCATACTGGATTGATTTAAATAACTTGAATGTACTTGAAGTGTGCAGCAAGCACTAGGAAAATACAAGTATGGATTCAGGACTCAATATTTAATGACTCGGATCGGATCAGGGGCACAAAAACCTAATTGGGACATCCCTATAACAAAGGATAATAAATGCTGTAAAAATATATTGTTAGTTCATATTAGTTAATGCAGTAAGAGACCTTATTGTAAAGAATTACCCAATACTGAAATACAGATGCTTAAACTTTTGACAAGCTTGATTTAATGGGCATTTAACTCAATTATACATGGGGCGGCGCACACAGCCCAGCTAATCAACTTTTTAAATTTGAACATCATAATCACCAGGCTGATATGCTAATTCACCGGGATTCCTCTGTGAGGGCGTCACGCCGTGTCAAACACGCCAATGACCCCGGCAGGGGCGTTTAACATCACTGTGCTTTTACTTCATACAGCATGGCTTTTTCCAAATCTGAATCTGAGGATAAACACATTAGATGCCCAGTGTTGTTTGTCAGCATCCGTGATTCTCCTTCTTGTGCCTTTTAGCATTGTAATGTGAAATAATGTAAATGTGTGGTTCTGTAACGCTCTAAATTCATGCTAAGAGACTTGAACAGCTCCAGAGTCATTAAACTGCATGCATGCTTGAACAAATGTGATTCAAAGTTAATGACATTAGCATGTAAAAGCAGTTTGGACGCTGGAGTCTTTCACATGTTGTGATGCTGTTACTGCCAAACAATGTGAATTACAATTTAGGATAAACTCGTCTTTCTCTTCCTGTCATCATGTTGATCATCTTGATCATGCTGTCAATATTTACAGGGTTCTTAAACAAAGCAAAGATACGAATTAATGGAAATGATTCGAATGTTTATAAACTTCAGTAAATGAGGGAAATGTCTTTATGTAAGTGCAGATTTGCATTTTGTGCAATATGCAAAAGTATGATTGGATCTTTATCCAATTATACAGAAGAGGCATTGGATAATTTGGCAGCAAATCTAAAACATCCTCTGGCAAAATGCTGCAGTGTGTAATTTATGTGCCATAAGACACATCAAACAGAACTGCAAACAAATAGAAATGTTTAATAAAACATGAACAATATTTCACAATATTATGTCTCTAGTCATAAAACTTTAGAAGGCGTAGGATGATTGGTCATTTACATGCAATCTACAAGCAATCACATCATCATGGCACAAGCTGATTGGCCTCTGCTGATCCTGCAGCCAATGAGATTGCTCGCTCAACATTTAAATAGTCTGGTTGATAGTTTGCTGTAAGCTAGTCCTGCAATTCCTCTGAACCCCTCCTCCTCCCCAGCTCCTCCTGCCTAGATCCACATGTCTATTCATGTCTATTTATCTGTGTATCTGTTATCAGCAGCAAGTCTACACTTGCTCTGCAGCAGCAATAGGATATATATATATATATATATATATATATATATATATAGGCCTAATAGAAATTAAATGCTATTTTATGAGCCATTAGCAACATCAAATCGAATTGCAAAAATAATTGTTTTCAACCATTGTCTAGTTGAACATGTAGTCGTGTGCGAACAGATTACAGTTATATCTGAAAATCCAGCTTTTAATGTAGTTTATGTGTCTATGTGGTGTTTTTAATCTGCTTTAAGACAAACCATGTGTAAATTCATAAGTCGACTCCATTGCTGAGTATTTTCTCCTTAAAACTGCAGTGAACTAAAGACAGTCTCAAAAACACGCTTTGAAATCGCTGGTGTTTCTGACGTCACAAACTACCTTGTAACCAATCAGATCAACGTGTGATCGTCAACAATCTCTGAGCTGAGTGAGTGAGTGGAGGCGGGGCTCATTTGCATATTTATAGAACCACACATACTAAATGAGGCAAGGGTATCGAGTTACATTCAAGCTATTTTAAGGCGTGAACGTTTATATATGTCATTTTGGTGATCAAAGATGAGTTTTAAGGGATAAAATTACTGACTACAGCGGGGCTTTAAATTAAAAACATGGATGTTGCATGAGGCATTTTTCTCTCTTTCTCTCTCATTGCAAACCCTTCACACACAGCTGTATCAGTTTAACGTGGCGTTGCCTCAGTCGAGCGCTCACACCGACACCTCGCCGCCCATAAATCATCATGTAGAAGCAATTGCAGTGTGCTGAGTGAATAAAGAGACCTGCATCACATCCAACATCAACACAAAACATGCATTATCATTCAAATGCGAATAAAACGCTGGTCATATTTACCTCAGAATCAGAAATAAATATGAACAAACATCTTAGCATCCTCAATCATGCCATTATTTTTTACTCCATTGCATTTATTTCCATAAAACAGCTCCAAAGTGAACTTCTGCATTCTCTGCCTCACAGCAACTTGCAAACAAATGTACACTGCTCTGCTATCTGTCCTCATGCTAATTCAGCTGCCGCGGTTATGCCACGCAAGCCTTTTTTGTTTAGCTCAGTGTGTCACATGAGATTGTAGAGTGCACACACTCAAGGGCACTAGTAAAGTGTGCACTGAAGGGCACAGATTTCACCCTCCCAGACACAAGGCTAGCCTGAATCTGTCACCACATGTTAAGCGCAAGCTTCATTTCAGCCGATCGCGCTATGAATCAATCTCGCTGATTTCAGACAGAGAACAGAGATGCTCTGAGATCTCTTGGGATTGAACAACCTCGGTGTGCTCTTGCCCAAGCCGGCGGTGTGACGTCTCTGATGTGAGCAGTGACAGCTGGCCCTGATGTGGCTGAATCAGGTCTAGAAACATTCTTTACTGGTGCATATTTTGCTTTAAGCATAAGCAAAGTGACTTAAGTTGCATAAAGTTAATGCATATCTTGGGAATCCAAACCCATGACCTAAGCATTGATAGTGCCATGCTCTAACGTTTTATACTTATGTTTACTATATCAACAATGAGAATGCAACACATACTTGTGTTATGAATTACACTAAGTAGAGTAAAAAACCCATTCACAGAAATAGATTTTTTTTAAACATACAGATACATATACAGACCTACTATGAGCTCTAAGGTTGTTTAGTGATTATATGTGCTTCTGTAGAAGACAACATTTTGTCTGATTATGACTTTATTTAAAAGATATAATAGCTGGTGGATTATGACTTAATTTAAAAGATATAATAGCTAGTGAAGAACTACATTGCCCATAATCCTGAAGGGGTGCCATTGACACAAGTTCAGATGTCCCATGAAACATGGCACATTATGTAATTGAATCAGTCTATGTACAATCGTGAGCAACTTTTCAAATGTATTACAATTATAAAATGCAATTTATTGAACATTCAATGCAAAAAAAGAAAAGAAAAATCAAATACAAATACATTTGACTCCTTTGCATTAAACTTCAGTTTTACACTGTAAAACTATTGATTTATATAGCATTTGTAAAGAAATGTAATATAAAATATGAAATACAAACAAATACATTTGACAATTTTGTATTACACTTCCAATTTACGGCATTTCATATTTACAATACATGACTATAAATTAGCCTTTTTACTGTAAAACTATTGATTTATAGCATTTGTAAAGAATTTTTATATTTTCCAATATATTGCATTTCATACGTACAATTCACATCTATAAATAAAGTTTTATACTGTAACAATATATATATTTTTATTTTTTATTTTATTTTTTTTATATTATTATTATTTTTGCTATATCACTTGCAATGTACCATAGTTATTTGTCTTTGTGTTTGACATTATGTCCACAGTTTTGTATAACTTTGCCTTTTTCACCATTTTTCTGTTTTGTTTTGCTACAAACAATATTTGTAAAGTGAAATTCTACTCAGAGCTGATTGGTTTGGTTCATGGCTTTGAACTCTTTATCCCCGAGGAGAAAATGAATGGTAAAAATCCCCAGGCTGCTAAAAACCCCGCCGTTGTGCCGAATGCAGAATATGATGTTTCAGGCCTCATGTTTGCACAGATTAATCTGCGGTTCCAGCTTCATGTCTGATGTGTTCCAGCAGGAAAGGGTTCATGTCATCGCTTGGACATATTCAGCCTCCAGAAAACAGCCACGTTCATAAATATGCATTTCGTGCATATATAACATCTTCAGGACAGTCCTTAGTTCTCTGCTTTCACTAATTGTATTATTAACGGTGTCTTAACACTAATTTAAGACAGCCTTTGGCAGGCGTTCAGCACAAGCAACACTGACGACTCTCTGTAAACACAGAATGAGCTCCAGTGTTAAACATTAGTGTAACATTAACACTATCAGGAAACACGATCTGTGTCCGCGGCGAACACTTCCCACATTTACTTGGCTGAGTTCTGCATGTGGGCACGTACAAACCAGAGTTCAACGGGGGAAAGTGTCCGTGAGGGCACATCAGAGTCCGTCCCGGAGGATTCAGATCTCCGGCTTTATGCGCGCGTGTGTTCCGGGGTCAAGGGCTTTGACCTGGCTCTAAACTGGGTGGCATATCCAAACGTCTCCGGGAGAAAAAACCACAAAGATTAACTGTCGCTCCGAGTCCTGCGTGAATCATAATTAATGCAGCCTCACTCCCCTCGGAGACGCGATGTCTTCGGCCCTGACAGGCCATTGATGGAATTGCCATTTAGCGGTCGGATACATGGAGATGAGACACACGCTAAAGACGGGATGACGGAATTTAGAGACACTTCGTTTGCATGAATTCCTTATAGAGATTACTGGAATGACAGGAGCTAAAGGTTGGGTGAAGTCTGAACTTTGGCTTTGGCTTGTTTGAAATGGAAGACAAACGATGTGTGCTAATTAAAGGATTAGGTTTTAATCACCCTCATGTTGTTTAAAATATGATTTTGTTTCTTCTAAGGTAACACAAACTAACATATTTTGTAGAATGTTTGCAGCTCGTCTACATTATACCCGGGAAGACTTGCATTAAATTGCATCAAAGGGGAATATATTGAAATATATGTGTATAAATGAGCATCATATCATCATATTAGAATGATTTCTGAAGGATCATGTGACTCTGAAGACTGGAGTAATGATGCTGAAAATTCAGCTTTGATCACAGGAATAAATTACATTTTGCTATATATTCACATAGAAAACAGTTGTATTAAATTCTAAAAATATTTCACATTTTTTTACAGTATTTTTGATCAAATAAACGCATCCTTGGTGAGAATGAGTGACAAAATTAAAAATTTTACCAACCCCAAATATTTACATTCAAATATAATATATACTGTGTGAGAAATACAGTGAGTGTGATATAAAAAAAATTAATCATTTATTATCATTGTACTAAAGCCAAAATAAATATTATTATTAATTCAAAACAATTTTTAATAATTCAAATTGTATAATAAATATTTATCCAATGCAACTTTTCCCTCCAGAGCCCAGTTTGAAAAGCCCTTTTACGGAGAACATTTATGATTAATGTTTCCATCCTGACAGCCACTTGCTTTCATTGTTCTTTAGCACTTTCTTCCGCGGGATAAAGTCATACGGGTTTGAAACGACATGAAGGAAAGTAAATGACAGACAGACTTTCTAATATACAGTAAATGGAAATCTGAACAAGTGAAGCAGAAGCAACAGAAGAGCTGAATTCAGGGGTGAATGGCATCGTGGGTAAAGTCATTTCAGAGCTGCAGTGCTCAACGGTTCACTATACAGCCTCGAAGAATAGAGGATTTCAAATGCCGCCCTCCTACCTGTGAGGGGGTCGGACAAATCCATGCATTGTGCTGGGATTAAAGTGAGAGACTTCCTCATTCAATGCACTCCTCTAGAACGCCCACACTCGAGTCTGCCGGCTGAATGAGGTTTGGTCACCCTGAATCTGTTCAGCGCTTGCTGATATTGATAAACAGTCTCCTCCCACACCATCTGACACTCCGACGGACTCAAACGGGTTTATTGAATATAAATGTCATCACAACTATCATGCAGCTGATGTTCAAGGAGTGAAATGGGTCATCTGAAATGATGCTTTATCTTTCTGGCATTGCACCTTTTCCAGTTCAGTTACCACTTGTGCCAATGTTACACAATGATTGGTTGTTGTGTGTTCATAATTATAAAAAAGGACCAAAGAGTATATTTCTGCCTTGTTATTCTACATGTCCACTAGCAGTCATTATAGTAGACTGTCTGCTTAATATCTGCTAACTTTGCAAGTGCATGTCAACTTATTCTACTAACCCTAACCTAACACTTTAATGAGAGTTAGTTGACATGTAGTTGCAAATTAATTTAAGAGTTAGTAGAATGTCAACAGCATATGCAACAGCTTGGCTCATGAATATTAATTATGTGGCATTCACTGAATTGCAGATGCTAAATAGTGCAAAATGTTTGGTCTTCATGTTTTTGATTGATTGCAGCCAAACAACACAAAACTCTAAATATATGACGATTATTCCCATATCTTTTAAAATATGAGTATTAAAGTCCCCCTGTAATCAACAATTTTATCCCTTAAAACTCATCTTTGATCATCAAAGTGACACATTTTCCTTGAAAAAAAATGTTCTTCATGCCTTAAAATGAATGTAACTCGACACCCTTGCCTCATTTAGTATGCGCGGTTCTATGAATATGCAAATGAGCCCCGCCTCCACTCACTCACTCAGCTCAGAGATCCACTGGTTGACGATCACACGTTGATCTGATTGGTTACAAGGTAGTTTGTGACGTCAGAAACACCAGCGATTTCAAAGCGTGTTTTTGAGACTGTCTTTGGTTCACTGCAGTTTTAAGGAGGAAATACTCAGCAATGGTGTCGACTTATGAATTTACACATGGTTTGTCTAAAAGCATATTAAAAACACCACAGGGGGACTTTAAGAACATGATGAATATAAATGAAACACCTGATTGGTTCCCAATAATCTCTTCAGATCTTTTTATCCGATGTCAGCACAGACCTGAATGACCTCGTGAATTAGCGGACATTCATTTGCTATTTCAGTCTGACATTCTTATTTCCTCAATAATTTCTGGTTTAAGTCATAGTTTCATTCTCAGGGGGCGTAAAAGCAGGATTTTCTGCAGACTAGGCGTCCCTGGGGAATTTTATTGAAGTATTAATTTAATTTAGGACAGGCTCTTTTCTGGCTGCTGATAAAGCCTGTGAAAAAAGCTTACAAGCCTTTTCTGTAATACAGTTCAGTGAGAGGATTTATTTTACTCTCTCCGTCTGCATTATAAACCGATTTATTTCCATTTGTTGTTGATTTCAATATTTTGTCTAACAGTATTATAGAGCTGCTAGTGATTGTCAATCATTCTACTGAGTGAAAACATAATCTTTTCTCAAACTGTAGTATTTTTATGTCATATGTGCCACTTACATTTACTTTATAATGCTGCTTAAATTCTCCACAGCTTGAACAAACCTACTTTAGGAGAGAATAAACTGCACATAAAACAGAACAATCTTTGCATCGAGAGAAAAGCAATCATGTCGACAGACTCGATTATCCTACTAACAGACCACCGGTATCATAAACACAACAACATTTCGCATTTATACCCGAGATTTTAAAGTCGTCATTTTTTGTTGTTTTGACGTCGAATCAAACACACTGGAACCATTTGTCTTTGTGAGTGAGCCACTGAATCATTTACTCAACCAATTTGTTCAAACACTGATTCATTCAGGAACGAGATGAGTCTTTGTGAAGGAGCTACTGAATCATTTATTCAACCGATTCATTCAAAACACTGATTCATTCAAGAATGAAATGAGTCTTTGTGAACAAGCTACTGAATCATTTATTCAACCGATTCATTCAAAACACTGATTCATTCAGGAATGAAATGAGTCTTTGTGAACAAGCTACTGAATCATTTATTCAACCGATTCATTCAAAACACTGATTCATTCAGGAATGAAATGAGTCTTTGTGAACAAGCTACTGAATCATTTATTCAACCGATTCATTCAAAATACTGATTCATTCAGGAATGAAATGAGTCTTTGTGAACAAGCTACTGAATCATTTATTCAACCGATTCATTCAAAACACTGATTCATTCAGGAATGAAATGAGTCTTTGTGAACAAGCTACTGAATCATTTATTCAACCATTTCATTCAAAACACTGATTCATTCAGGAATGAAATGAGTCTTTGTGAGCGAGTCACTGAACCAACAGCACTTGTTTGTTGCTCAGATGTGCGTTACAGTTGATGGAGCAAAAATAAACAAAGTAATGTCAATATTTTGTCTAAAATTTAACTTGATGTTGAGTAACAAAACATGAATCTCCATCGTGCATTGGAGATTAATATTTTGTAAATAAAATGGTAAATTCTGTTTGTTCGTTGTTGTTTTTCCGCAAACAAAGCACTCATAAAATTTAGGTTAAACCACAAGAGTCACATGGATTACTTTAATTATGTCTTTACTACCTTTCTAGGGCTTGAAAGTGGTAGTTGCATAGCTGTCAATGGGGTGAACGTGATTTCACCAAGTACCACATGTTCCTGGATCAACATCTTTGTTGATCCTGGAACAACTTTCCAATCAACCAATCCCAGGGTGAGGTGCTTCAACATGTCTTACTTGGCAAAATCACAGTGATCAAAAAGGTCTTCATTTGTGTTCCGAAGACGAATGAATGTCTTACGGGTTTGGAACGACATAAGGGTGAATAATTCATAACAGAAATTTCATTTTTGGGTGAACTAACCCTTCAAGACCTCTTGGTGCCCAGGAATAATTTCCGCTCTAACAAAAGCATCCTGCAGGACTCCTGCAAAGCTCTCCAGTTTTTCCTAAATGAAATATTAACAGATTTCGATAACTCACTGTACACAACCCACATGGTTTTGCTGTCAGAACTTTTGGCTGAGATTGTGCTGCAGAAAAGACCTCCGGCTCTCGCTCACATCACAGAGAATAAGAAAGCAGTGGTGAGCAGCTCAATTTGTCTGGATGGTTGTTAACCGTCTGAGCTCTATTATCCAAACCTCATCTGAATTTACACAGACAGCGGCTCTCGCCAAAACAGAAGAACAGCGCTGTAAAATACCCTCACAAACGCATTTAAGACGACAGCAGCCAATTTACAAAAAGTGCTGTGGGATCCCATCCTATATCTGAGAGTAATACCATAGTAATCTGATATATATTATGGTATTGATTAGGGGTGTAGCGAGACCCTCATGTCACGATTCGATACATATCACGATACTGAACTCACAATACGATATTATTGCGATACTCCAAGTCATATGATAAAAGGTTAACAAAAACATGTACTGTTGTTTAAAATGCTAAATTTGGTATTACATTGTGTGTGTACATGAATAGTCTCGGACTTGGTGCTGAAATCCAAAGCACAGGACAATAGAGACACCAGAATAACAATATTCATGATTCTGAAGATGAAAATACTGAATTATTTTAGATGAATATGCTTGATCTCTGTCACTGACTAGATATATTTAAAATAATGTAGGCCTTTTTATGGTAACATCAGATATTTGGCATTATCAGGACCCACAAATATTCGCCCATTGCATTATTATACATTATATTCAACATTATACATAGTAGTTTAATGTAGTACTGACACTAAAACTGTGTAAACTTGATTTTTTCTCACTTTTCTCAATTTTCATTTTGGGTGAATTACACACAATACATATCGTCACTATCCATGAATCATATTGTATTGCGATATATTGTGACACGATATATTGTTACACCCCTAGTATTGATGATTACCATGGTAGATGCTCATCTAAAGAGACCAATATGACTGTAATATGACTGTTTTGTCAGTAAAATCAAAGCTGAAAAGAGAAGCTGGTGATGGATGTGTCGGGCTTCTCCGGGGAAAGCGGTACAGTGTCTTTACAGCCTTATGCTTTTATACACATAAACAAGCATATAGAGTTCATCTGCAGAGTAAACAGGTGTAAAGATGACAGAAAGACGTGCTTCATCTGTTTCTCCAGTTCTCCGTTCCACTTGAAGAGCCATCTGACAGACTTTTTATTTATTTACTCGTTTCTGAAGAGCGAGGCAGATATTTAAAGAAAAGAGAGTCAGCGCAAACAAGGTCGGTCCAGATCTGCTGGGAGAAAGTTTATTTTCCCTGATATCATTGTAACCAGTTTCCCTCAGAAATGTGACCCTGGATCACAAAACCAGTCGCGAGTCGCACGGGTATATTTGTGGCAATAGCCAACAATACATTGTATGGGTCAAAATTATCGATTTTCCTACTGTAAATATATAAAACATTTATTTTTGTGAGTGAATGCAGCACAATCGTGAACATAAATGCACAACTTTAAAAGAGATTTTCTCAATGTTTCGATTTTTTTGCACCCTCAGATTCCAGATTTTCAATAGTTGTATCTCGACCAAATATTGTCCTATCCTAACAAACCATACATCAATGGACAACGTATTTATTCAGCTTTCATACAATGTGTAAATCTCAATTTAAAAAAAATTGACCCATGTGACTGGTTTTGTGGTCCAGGGTCACAAATGTCACATTATTAGAAATTTGGGTTGGAAAATTTGGTTTCATGTTCACAGTTAAGATAGAAGTGACACAACAGGAACATGCACAAAAACATTGGCCTATAGAGCATGTGAAACACCTGTGGCTTCAATATGTCACCTGTCCTGCAGGGGGCGCAACAAACTCAAAGAAAAACATCATGTGATTAATGTAAAACATTAAAATTACTCCAATGACAACAACGATTAAGTTAATTGAGCGTCTCTAGCGTCCTACAGCTAAGTCATCAAGTACACTAAAGATTAGTAGATTAAATTACAGCTGCAGAAACAACACAAACTAGCAGCGGCGCTAAACTCTGCATGCGTGTGAATTTTATCGCATATTACAGCTAGTTATGGATCGACATCCTCCAGTCAGCTGGGAAAAGCCACAGGAATGCAGTCTCTGGCCCTGAACCTCGACTTTGTGACTAATGCATTCTCTCTGCCAACAACTGAGACCTTTAATGGCTTTTTTCATTTGTTTTGAAGAGCAGAAAATTGGATTCCTCACCCTATTGAAGACAATCTGAGACTGTATCCATGCTTTCTAAACACATACAGCTCAGTCATTCATTGCAGCACGCCACACACACGATGAATTAATCAAATCTCATCTTCTGTTTCATGGCAACGACAATCCCAGCTAATAAAAATATGTTCTAAGAACGTTTTGCTAATGCTACCATTAATGTTCTTTATGAATATTCTCAGAATGTTCTCATTTGTTCATGTTTGTTCATTTTTAAATGTTTTGATTTGTGCTATATCGATTAATCATGATATATATGTGTGTGTGTGTGTGTGTGTATATATAGGTTAGATGCGACTAAACATGATTAATTGATTTGACAATACTTTTTTTCTTGATTGTTTGAAAACCATAATCCTTATCATCTGGCAAACTCCTGCATTATGAGAATGTTACTTTTGAATGTTCTCTAAACTTTCAGAAACAAGTAGCATAGTTATGGGATGAATTTGGGACGAATGCCCAACTAAAACATTTCAGAAAAAATGCTGTATAAACATTTTTTTTTTGTGCTAATATTTCGAAAACATCATTAAAGACCACATAACTTTGAATGAACGTTCCATTAACGTTACAGGAAGAACGTTTGCTCATAACATTCTGAGAACGTTCCCAGTTAACCATCTTTGTCCACAGGAGAGCTGTAAGTCGGATGTTCCCAGGAGGACCTGAAGGCGGCACACCGTTACAACAAATTTGTTCACTTCAATTGTGCAAACGCGTTGCCTTCATTTAATTAAGTAAGAATAACTTAGTTCTTCTTACTTAATCCATTTAGGTTTTGTCAACTTTATTCTATCTGTGATCTGAGGAAGTGTACTCCCAGAGTGTAGTGTGGCATCCAGCATGAATAAATGAATTGCTTTGTTTTACCATTTTTGGCTTTATTTTTCCATTACAATTTTATTTTCTATCGTTATTGGGGTTGTACTAGACAAGAGACAGCAAATAAAATTGTAATGGTCTATTTAATTATATTAATAAAAAAGAAACTGCTGAATGTTGAAGTCTGTGTGTGACTAAAGCAAAACTGCAAGATATTGTCACACATATAGAGGGATTATATCAACCCAAGTGTTAGCAATAAAATGTTAAAAGATCATCATTATACATGAAATATAGTTATGTTATAAATCATTAATACATTCATTCAAAACATGGAAATAATTTAAGTATAAATATACTGTATATAATATGAATTACTTCACTTCCTTTGAAATCAAATAACTGTGATTAAATGTTGCATCACTGCATGAATTGGAAGATAATTTCAATAATATAAATGAAGTTCCAAGTGCCCAACCAAAGGGAACACTAATCATAATAATGGTGAGTAATTGTAGCAAATCAACATGAATTTATGAAGTCAACTTTGTGTGACGTTCTCCCAAAATTTTTAGTTGTATTGAGAATAGAATTCAAAATGACTGGAAAATGCAGAAGTGGAAGAAATTAGTGAAAAGTCTATCAAGAATTGCCCCGCCTCAAAAACCATTTGCCCCGCCGTTTTTTTATTTTTATTTTTTGGCTTTGGCAAAATGGTACTCAAACCAGTCAAGTAATGTTTACTTGGGTTTTCTGAGTAACGAAGGCATAGCATGCAAACAGTACAGATTAATAAATAGTTTTAAGTAAGTTCAACAAATGATTGGACATTAAGTAAAGTTAACTAAAAAGTCTTAGTAAGAACAACTGTTAGATTTTACCGTGCAGATGATCTGAGGTCATGATCCGTTCTGAAATATCCCTCCGCTTTAAGCTGGCACTCGTTTTATCATCTTTCCTCCCTCCATTCATCTTTCTCTGCCCGTTTGTTCTCCATTCCCTTTTCTCTTGAGATAAAATCCCATGTCTCTCTTTATCTGTGTTTCACTTTGTGTTTTCTATCTGCTCTCTCTTGTTCGCTTGTCTCTCTCTCTCTCTCTCTCTCTCTCTCACACATTTCTCTTTTGTGAGGCGTGAGGTGTAATAAAGATGATGATGAACTCTCCTTTCGGCTGTTGGTGTTTTGGCTGTCTGAGGCGGTTCGTGTGCCAGCTGTTGCTCTCACACACAACAGCTCCGTTCCAAACCCCAGTCTGCCTGCTGAGACGGATCCTCACAAGCGACTGGTTTGGAAAGGTCTTCAAACGCCACACATGCCACTGATTCTGATGGAGACTGACATTAAGATGTTGCTATGATGACAACTTAATAGTTTAACATACAACTTGGCCAAAAAAGTACTTTTTCACAAATTTTCTGTGTATACAGCACACACACACGCACGCACACACACACACACACACACACACACACACACACACACACACACACACACACACACACACACACACACACAGTGGCTCAGTCTGTTGTGATTGGTCTACTCTGCTCTGATTGGTCAGATGTTCTAGTCTGTTGTGATTGGTCTACTCTGCTCTGATTGGTCAGATGGCTCAGTCTGTTGTGATCGGTCTACTCTGCTCTGATTGGTCAGATAGCTCAGTCTGTTGTGATTGGTCTACTCTGCTCTGATTGGTCAGATGTTCTAGTCTGTTGTGATTGGTCTACTCTGCTCTGATTGGTCAGATGTTCTAGTCTGTTGTGATTGGTCTACTCTGCTCTGATTGGTCAGATGGCTCAGTCTGTTGTGATCGGTCTACTCTGCTCTGATTGGTCAGATGGCTCAGTCTGTTGTGATTGGTCTACTCTGCTCTGATTGGTCAGATGTTCTAGTCTGTTGTGATTGGTCTACTCTGCTCTGATTGGTCAGATGGCTCAGTCTGTTGTGATCGGTCTACTCTGCTCTGATTGGTCAGATGTTCCAGTCTGTTGTGATTGGTCTACTCTGCTCAGATTGGTCAGATGACCCAGTCTGTTGTGATTGGTCTACTCTGCTCTGATTGGTCAGAGGGCCCAGTCTGTTGTGATTGGTCTACTCTGCTCTGATTGGTCAGATGGCTCAGTCTGTTGTGATCGGTCTACTCTGCTCTGATTGGTCAGATGTTCTAGTCTGTTGTGATCGGTCTACTCTGCTCTGATTGGTCAGATTTTCCAGTCTGTTGTGATTGGTCTACTCTGCTCAGATTGGTCAGATGACCCCAGTCTGTTGTGATTGGTCTCTTCTAGTCTCAGCTACAACTACCGTGTTTGAGGGCGGGGTAAAAATAGACATCATTCCCTGGCAGCCAATAAAGACCACAGGCTGGCATTATGCAAATTTGTTACATTGTTAGGTATGTAACAGGAAGTGAGACTAGAATAGGTTGGTTTCACGTGACGTCACGCTGCTGCATCGCGAGAGCGCGAAATTCAGATGGAGGGCAGGAAGTGAAATAGCTGAGGATCTGCCGTCTGAGAAAATGCCAATGTTTTGTGTAGTTTATGGCTGATCCAATCGTTCTAATCGAGAAAAGGGAAAGGGTTTTTATAGAGTACCGAAGATTGTCACTCATAAAGGTGAGAAATGTAAAAAGCTCACAGAACAACGGCGTAAAAAGATTTTTAACATAAGTTTCGTCTGCGGTCGGGAGGAGCAGAGTCTGTTAATGCCCGTGTCTGCAGCGACCACTTCATCGGAGGTATGTTAGCTAGCCTATGCGTTTTTTGTGTCTGTGTTTATATAGCATTAGGTTGTCGTTAAATGCTTATTTACTTAGCCATCGTTTACACTGTCAGTGAAATGTGACCCAATTCCCAATTTTTCTGCTCATATGTGACACAGATCTGTGTTCTATGACAGTGTAAACAGGAAAAAAACGCATGCATTCGGATATTTCGAGATCGGTTTCAGGCCTCATTCATATGGAAATAAATCGGATATGTGCCAATGCGACTGTCAGGCGGATCGGATTTTCTGAGGCATTAGGCAACGTCTCTGCGGTTAAAGCCAATATTTAAACACAATATGCTCCCACCAGTCCTGAGATCTCTCTCACACACAATAACTGAAGCATATGTGCAATGATGGCACTTTTCGTCCTCCTCCGCCTCATAATCATGATGATGTTTGGCGAACTTCGCATACATCGCAGAGCTAGGATCAAGCATATTTCGCGTCCGTCCATCTGTGCAAGAGAATTTAACCCTTTAAGCATGCGCGATGTTTCAGATAGTATGGCAAGTGTAAACACATGAATCGGATATGGGTCAGAGTTGAAAGAACGTGTAAACGGACGGTCAAAAAAATTGGATAAATGTACAATATGGACACTCCGCAGTGGTTTCCTTCATAGACGCATTCTCTGTGTTTACTTCCTGCCCTCCATCTGAAATCGCCCCGCCTTCGCGCGTCATCATAATCACGTGACTGAAACCCAGCTATTGCCGACGACTCGTTTCAGCAGTTCACAATCGATTCTTTTTTCTTTTTTTTTTGAAGACAATAACATTATTCGTTGTGCACTTTGATCATTGAAACTGCAGACCTTTTACATTCACAAACAGGAATATTATACATCACATGAAAGGTAATATCCGATAAAGCATAATAGGGGCACTTTAAAATGAGACATTTCTTGCAGTGAAAGCAACATAATTATGCTCTCTACTTTTCGTGATGAGAGCGCAGTCCTGGTGTGTGTGTTAAAATGCTGTCAGTGTATAAGCAGCTCGCTCGGTTTTTCCCTCTCTCCCTCTGCCTGTCATTCAGAAGATAAGCATCATTCAGTCCTTCCCGTGGATCAGTTTTCAACACCCCACATCAGCAAATTGCCTTTTAGCAGCTGACAGTTTCTTATCGCCCTGGATGGTGCATCTTTGTGTTCTCCCACAGGAGATCAGGACCAGAGACCGACAGAGACAGGTACTGCTCTTAAGATGAAGGCTTCGACTCAGAGGTTTAAGAAGATTACGGAGACCGCCGACCTTTGACCTTCCTTCATGTGTCAGAGAGCTGAGCCACCCCTGTGTCAGTGAAGAACCTGCTTTATAGACAATCTTCAGGATTCATGCAGCGTCGAGACTTTACAGCTTCTCAAAGATCAGTGTGAGCATCACTACAGCTCCAGAAAACAGCAGATCATCGCCCACAAACGAGACTTCTCTCATCATTTATTCGCTCTCATGCCATTCCAAATCAATATGAGTTTTAAAGAATGTTTATTTGTCCAACATACTCTGTAACAAATGCATTTACAGTTACTAAGTGCAGTAAAGCTCCAAAAAGGATAATAAAAGTAGTCCACAATAAATATATATATATATATATATATATATTTTTTTATTTTTTATTTTTTTTTTTATATATATATTGTTTTCAAGAAATAAGCATTTACAATTGTTTTTATTCAGAATGCATTAAATTGATCAAAGAATCCTGAAAACAAATGTGTCATGGTTTCCTCAAAAATATGAAGCAGCACAGATGTTTTCAACACTGATAATAATCATAAATGTTTCTTGAGCATCAAATCATCATATTAGAGTGATTTCTGAAGGATCATGTGACACTGAAGACTGGAGTAATGATGCTGAAAATTCAGCTTTGATCACAGGAATAAATTACACTTTACTATATATTTACATAGAAAACAGATATTTTAAATTGCAATAATATTTCAAATTTTTACAGTATTTTTTTTATCAAATTAATTTAAAATAAATAAAAGAGACTTTACAAAAAAAATCTAAATTTTGAACGGTAGTGTATAATTATCTTAATTTAGTCTTAATTTACTTTAGAAATTAAAGACTTGAGAGTATCTTCAATTAAGTTTTTACCTTAATGCAAAATTTATAAAATTAGTTTTAAGCATAAACTTAAGTGCCACTAGATTCATGCTTAAAATAAGAAATTACTCAAGATATACATTTTAAACAAACTAGCACATGCACTAACTAAAAACAAACTCAAAAATGGGACTTGTTATTTGTTTAATTTAAATCAGTTACTTCGTATACCAAGCCTTCTGAGATTGCGATATCTATGAGAAATGCAACAGATTCAGAGTTTCTGCACATAATTAAGACGCATCATTTCCTCAGGCTTTACTGCATGACAATGAGCCGTCGTGATTCCTCACCGAAGCGTCTGGCATGAAGATCACGTGTTTGTGCGCACGTCATCGGCTC
>NC_139971.1:42992080-42999580 GCF_963993115.1 Abramis brama
GCTCAGTGACTTCCTAAAACTGACTGAATAACCTCATATGAAAGAAGCATCACAACTTAGATAACTTTAATTTCTATTGTTTCTCCTAAACAGATATTAATTTAAAGGGGTGGTTGATTATGATTTGACTTTTCTAACTTTAGTTAGTGTGTAATGTTGCTGTTTGAGCAGAAACAACATCTGCAAAGTTACAACGCTCAAAGTTCAAAGCAAAGGGAGAGATTTACTTTTAAAGAAATCGCTTTTTAAGGACTACAACAAACGGCTGGTAGAGACTACACCACATTCCTCCCAGGTTAGTGACATCACCAACTCTAAAATTTACATAAACCCCGCCCCCTGAACACGAGTTATAGATTATCAAGACAGAATATGCTAATAAATGAGTAGAAGATAACTACACATCAGCTACATAAATTCATCAACTAACCATTCAGAAATGTTGTCTACATGTTGTCACTTCTTCTTGAGTCTCTCCATCTTTCTGACTTCGGTTTAAACATAAAAGGCTAAAAGTTTTAGACATTTTCAGTGCATGTGTGTGTGAGATAAAAGGACATGAGCTGTTGAAGCTCCGCCCCCTGTGCTGGGAGCAGCGGCTCATTTGCATTTAAAGGGACAGACACAAAACGGTGCGTTTTTGCTCAACCTCAAAAATGCACAATTTTAACAAGCTATATAAAAATATCTGTGGGGTATTTTGAGCTAAAACTTCACATACACACTCTGGGGACATCAGAGACTTATTTTACATCTTGTGAAAGGGGCATTATACCACCCCTTTAAATGGAAATAAAATGAAATCTCCTGCATTCTCGTCAGTTTCAGAAGAGATCTCAACAATGCTCAAACACTAAAATCTGCAATCAAAAGTCTGAAAACTCAATATGAACTCATACATTTATCATCCAATAATCCGAGATGCTCCACGTTCATTTTATCCCAGCAAACAAAAATATGTTCTAAGAACGTTTTGCTAATTAAGTTATGAAAACGTTTTTGAAACGTCCAGTTTTTTTAAATGCTTTAAAAATGTGTTTTCTTGCTTATAAAGATCGTTGCTTATCATTTTGCAAGCATTATGGGAATGTTGCGTTCAACGTTTAAAAAACTGACTAACATCAAACTGAAAATGTTTCAGAAAAACATTGTATAAAATAACATTAATATATAAAATGTATATTCAATTAAGAACGTTTGTTCGTAACTTTGGGTCTGTTTTGTTTCTCATAAGCACTTTGCTTCTGATTAGGGAAACATATTTCTATTCAGAAACAAATTAAAAACTCTTTCCCTGCCAGTGTTTTTAAAAAATAAAAAAATAAATAAAAAAAAGATGCCAGTCAGCACCAGCATTTTTAATAATTTTCACAAAGTTTCAAGGCCCCCAGAATACTTTGTTGTATGAATATCTGAACATGCAATATATATATAATATTATATCAAAAGAAATAACAGCTTTTAAAGCTGTTTTAAAGAGCCTCTGCTTTTAAACAAAAACCTGTTTTATCCTAGCTTCATGCATTCTATTTTTTATCAACACTTGAATGTGGATAAGTTTCATAAAAAAAGCAACATTTTGAACAAAAAGCTGAGAAAATCATGATTTTGTCAAAAACTACGTCTGTATCAGATTCAGGACGATGATCAAAACACAGTCATACCTGTCAACATTTGGATACCAAAATACGGGCGATCTGAACGGGGGGAGGGGGGGCTGCTGGATGGCAGAAGCAGGCTAAATACACATTAACTGCGCAGATATTAACATAAATAAATACATAATCTCTGTATTACATACATAATACATTACATACAGAGTCTCCAATGCCATCTGTCTCGTGTTCGTCCATCCTCGGGATGCTGCTGTTCTTCTTCGCACGATCCCCCCCAACTACTTCAGCGGAGCCTACACCAAACACTGATCCCTAAACCTATCCGTCACTGTAACCTTAACCAATGAAATTAGCTGCAGGGCGGATTTCTGCTTAACTGGTTTGCGCCCAGTGAGATTTTTTTACATTTTTTATAGAAAGATGAAAAATACGGGAGAAATATGGGAAATTATTTAAATGGGATGATAACGGGATAGCAAGGTAAAATACGGGAGAATCCCAGGAAAAACGGGAGGGTTGACAGGTATGAACACAGTCGATCGAGTCCATCAACACACTCAAAGCTTCAGTCCTGTAACACGTCCTGGCTCGACATTTCATTCAGTAACATTAGGCAGATTTGATTTATATGCGGTTTAATGTTAATGATCGCATTATTTTACATATGCATCTGATTACATTATGATAACGCTTGTTTCTGCTACTTCTTCACGTGTGTTTTGATCTTCTTTCAGTAGATGTGTAACAGCGCCCCCTACAGTATAACAGTGAAAACACGGGAAGCCGGAAATTTACGTCAATTGTGGGGAAAGAGTTAAACATGCAATATTAACCAAGATTCATCATGATTAGCCTAATTATTTTATTCTTTTGGTAGCTCTAGTAAAAATAGCATATTTGCAGACAAAAAAAGTGTTAAAAACATGCAGAGCTGTTGAGATTCATGCGAGTATCTGTAAAAGAGGCTGTCAAGCTCATCCACAGCCCGTGTTTGTTCATAACTGTGTTTTTGTTTTCATCATTTCTGAAGCACAACACGGTTGCGTACAGCAGGTGTTTGCAGCGTGTCCTTGTGCCGCGCATCTGAAGCTAGTCCTGCTGTAATGATCACACACGTTTCCCACGGCATACATCAACACCGCTAGCCAAGATGTATCCCGCTGTGCTTTAACTGGGGTGTGATTCAGTTCCACTGCTCAAAAGTTAGAAAACATGTCTTAAAATATAGGAGAGAACAACCGATCAGCTGCTCATTATCTAAAATAAATGAGTATAAATACACACATGAATGCCACAACCGGCCAATCACAATCAAGTATTCCAACGCATCATCTAATGCATCTATTCATCCATTGTTTTCAAATCTGTATAATTATCCTGTTGTCTGTTTTGTTTGCTGGATGTGTTTCTGTGCATCTAAAGCCTCTCGCCAACACTGGAGCGGAGCATATATTAGCAGGATCCCAAATCAACACTTGTCAATCAATGTTTAAATGTTTCGGGCCTGTCGGCAGGTTTCAGACACGGCAGCGTAAAAGTCTTCCTTTTAAGCACTGAAAGACTTTAATCCGACTGTATCATATTTGATACACACATTTCTAAGGCCTCTAAATGATCAAAACTTTCCTGATAAACCTGTCGCACACAATCTCCTCCAGTCCTTCTGTCTCTGACTGACGTGTCTTTCTGCCGTCAAATCTGCACTGATTTTTATCAAGTAAACATTAGAATAGTTTTATATTAGTAATATTTCAAGATGAACACTTACTGGACTGAAACAACTATGAAACACTGAAACACTATCAACAAATATGATCATCAGGCTTTCGAGGAAGGTTTATTTGTTCATCTCTCAATCATCATTGTATGTATTGCATTATATGCTTTAAAACTACAGAGCTTTGATCATAAAACTAAGCGTCATTTAATCTATTATCTTACTAAGACTTATTATTGGCAGATATAGAGAGCCGACTGATATTTATATGTATTTTAATATAAGTATCTGCTAGACTGTTATTAAAGATCTCATTGATTTACTACATTTTTGACCAGTATGCACCAAATTGTGTATTTGTATATTGTGTATTTTGCTCAGCTTAATCCTCTGAACATTATTTCAGTATATTCTCTCTATATCACACTATATGAGCCATAAAAGCATGCAAACTTTTTTCTTATATTTAGTCTGAAGGCCCAATAAACTGTTCCATTAATAAAAAAAAATAATAAAAAAACACCTTTTTCTGACTATAATTTCATATGTCAGGCTTTCCACGGGTTAAAAAATCTCTCAGTGGTGAGACATTCTTCCCCAAAAAATGAAAATAAGGGCCAAAATCATGATGGATCTGGATGTTTTTGTGACAGATGGTGTTGCACAGAGACCCTGGCTGGTGAACGAGTGACACGGTGCCACAAATCTGCAGGACGAAACAGCTACAGAACTCATTCTGACAGAAATATATGCATTTTTAATGGCGGATGAAAAAATATTTTTACGGCACTATTTTCTCAGTTCACAGGTGTTGCAAAAAGTTCATTTTGGACCCTGTGAGTAAGTTTAAAAAATGAAACCCACAACTACAATTGTTAGAAAAAACACAAAGCCAAAAAAAACATGAACACAATGAAATCTCCAAAAGCTTGGGAAGTTATTCTACATTGATGGCTGATCGTAATGGTGGATTTCTTCTTACCTGGCGCCTGTTGCAGGACCATATCCGACAGATCCTGCAGGTGTATGAAGAGAACGAGTCCTCCCACACCAAACAGCAGCAGAAACCAGAACGAACACGGCGGCTTAAAGACAGACACACGCAACCTCCTCCGGCCACGGAGAACATCCACCATCTTACAATCCATGAAGAGCATCACAGCTCCCAACGAAAGAAGCACCTGAGGAACGAGAGAGAGAAAGAGTGTGAGGACATTTCCTCATTTACATACAGAAGAAGACTTGAGTACAACAGCATCAACAGACAGTTTAAAATCGGCATGAAACTAAAGATGCAACAGTCTTTTCTTCCATATCGTGCCCTATATCTGAGTGAAACAAATGTGGGCGGGGCTTGATTGAGTCTGTGTGGAATTGATTGGATGGTTGTGGTTTGCTATTGGTGAATCTCATGTGAGTGACAGGTTGCCCCGCCCACGTCAACCCATTTATAATAAATAATTGTGCAAAATAGTTTAGTTAACATTATTTGTGGACAAAAGACAGTTCATAACCTGCAAATGAAATAGGAATTAATAAAATAGTAATAATAATAGTCAGAAAAGTATATATTTTTATTGAAAACCTTTACACAAAATATTTTGCATACTGAACATTTGCTTGTGTTTTTTGTTGAGTATCATATTTGATTCATCAGGCTTTTATGACTTATATAGTCTGATATAGTGAGAATATGGAGGAAAAAAAATACATTTTACTCAAAACATGCAATTTGGTGCAGATGCTGATATTAATATGAAATTCTGATGCTTGTAATGTAAATCAATGAGATCTTTATAACAGTATAACAGATACTTAGAATAAAATGGATATAAATATCAGTTGTCACTCTATAACTGCTAATAATATCTTAGTCTTAGTAAGAAGATTAGTAAATGCTTGGTTTTATGTAGTTTTAAACATACACTCACCTAAAGGATTATTAGGAACACCATGCTAATACTGTGTTTGACCCCCTTTCGCCTTCAGAACTGCCTTAATTCTACGTGGCATTGATTCAGCAAGGTGCTAAAGCATTCTTTAGAAATGTTGGCCCATATTGATAGGATAGCATCTTGCAGTTGATGGAGATTTGTGGGATGCACATCCAGGGCACGAAGCTCCCGTTCCACCACATCCCAAAGATGCTCTATTGGGTTGAGATCTGGTGACTGTGGGGGCCATTTTAGTACAGTGAACTCATTGTCATGTTCAAGAAACCAATTTGAAATGATTCGAGCTTTGTGACATGGTGCATTATCCTGCTGGAAGTAGCCATCAGAGGATGGGTACATGGTGGTCATAAAGGGATGGACATGGTCAGAAACAATGCTCAGGTAGGCCGTGGCATTTAAACGATGCCCAATTGGCACTAAGGGGCCTAAAGTGTGCCAAGAAAACATCCCCCACACCATTACACCACCACCACCAGCCTGCACAGTGGTAACAAGGCATGATGGATCCATGTTCTCATTCTGTTTACGCCAAATTCTGACTCTACCATCTGAATGTCTCAACAGAAATCGAGACTCATCAGACCAGGCAACATTTTTCCAGTCTTCAACTGTCCAATTTTAGTGAGCTCGTGCAAATTGTAGCCTCTTTTTCCTATTTGTAGTGGAGATGAGTGGTACCCGGTGGGGTCTTCTGCTGTTGTAGCCCATCCGCCTCAAGGTTGTGCGTGTTGTGGCTTCACAAATGCTTTGCTGCATACCTCGGTTGTAACGAGTGGTTATTTCAGTCAAAGTTGCTCTTCTATCAGCTTGAATCAGTCGGCCCATTCTCCTCTGACCTCTAGCATCAACAAGGCATTTTCGCCCACAGGACTGCCGCATACTGGATGTTTTTCCCTTTTCACACCATTCTTTGTAAACCCTAGAAATGGTTGTGCGTGAAAATCCCAGTAACTGAGCAGATTGTGAAATACTCAGACCGGCCCGTCTGGCACCAACAACCATGCCACGCTCAAAATTGTTTAAATCACCTTTCTTTCCCATTCTGACATTCAGTTTGGAGTTCAGGAGATTGTCTTGACCAGGACCACACCCCTAAATGCACTGAAGCAACTGCTTGGTTGATTAGATAATTGCATTAATGAGAAATTGAACAGGTGTTCCTAATAATCCTTTAGGTGAGTGTATAATGCAATGCAATACAGAGAGGTGAACAAATAAGCCTTCCTCAAAAGCCTGATGATCATATTTGATACGATTTTTCTAAAAAATGATGTATAGATAATCAAGTAAACCTCAGTTGCTTCAGTCCATCTCGAAGTATTACTAACAAAGTTATTCTTAACTAAGAGTAACTTCACCAGAGGCCTAAATAATGCCAAACAAGTTACAAAAAATGAACAGTGAAAGCCTGAATGTGCGCAGACGTTAACCAGAACATCTCTGATCATCAGGAGTTTTAGGATTCGCTCACAAACCAGCAAAAACATCCTCGCGTCTCAAAGCAGCTGCGGTTTTAAAAAATCAACATGATTATGAAATGCATTTCACTTCCCTGAGAGACACACGTCTGTTCCGAGTTTAATTTCACGTCAGGTTCCTCAGTGTGTAAAACCAAATTAGCCCATAACGCCGCCGCACTCGTATTTACCGAAGAAGCTTCACCGAGCCGATGAGTGATGGAGGAATAAGCACAAATGCATATAGACTCAACGGCCCATTATCTCGGCGCTGGACGCTGGCAGAACCGCGGAAAGACTGTTTATTTGAGCTGATCTCAGAACAGACGACTGGTGCTGGATATCACTGACGGGAATCAGGTGAAAGGCTTTTACATGTGCTTGATTCAATATGTTCTGCTCTACTTCTGTTTATACTTACTGACGGAAAAGACTGGACACAAACTGAGCTCTTGCACAACAGAAAATTAGCATACAACTCACACTATTTCTACAATACACTGCATACAATTTTTTTCTTACTTTTTCTTAGTACAAATATGTAAAAATTCCCCCTGTGGTCAATAATTGTATCCCTTAAAACTCATCTTTGATCACCAAAATTACATATTTAAACTTTTTTCCTTAAAAAAAAATGTTTTATTCATGCCTTAAAATAGCTTGAATGTAACTCGACACCCGGTTTAGTATAAACCTCGTTTAGTATACGCGGTTCTATGAATATGCAAATGAGCCCCGCCTCCACTCACTCACTC
>NC_139971.1:43004580-43009580 GCF_963993115.1 Abramis brama
CACTGAGGCCACCAGTGCCACAGTTCAGAAACTGAAGGATGACCGATACAACTATTGCTTGTGCCTCTTTTTTCACTTCTGTAGTTGCTAGTGCATCAAACAAAGCACCGATCTTGAAGTGTCCCTATTATGCTATTAAATACATTTCTAATTTTGTTTTTGAGCTCTCAGACAATATGTTTACCTTCATCCAAGGTCAAAAAACACTGTTGTGATTGGTCTACTCTGCTCTGATTGGTCAGATTTTCCAGTCTGTTGTGATTGGTCTACTCTGCTCTGATTGGTCAGATGGCTCAGTCTGTTGTGATTGGTCTACTCTGCTCTGATTGGTCAGATGGCCCAGTCTGTTGTGATCGGTCTACTCTGCTCTGATTGGTCAGATGTCTCAGTCTGTTGCAATTGGTCTACTCTGCTCTGATTGGTCAGATGTTCTAATCTGTTGTGATTGGTCTACTCTGCTCTGATTGGTCAGATTTTCCAGTCTGTTGTGATTGGTCTACTCTGCTCTGATTGGTCAGATGACCCAGACTGTTGTGATTGGTCTACTCTGCTCTGATTGGTCAGATGGCTCAGTCTGTTGTGATTGGTCTACTCTGCTCTGATTGGTCAGATGGTTCAGTCTGTTGTGATTGGTCTACTCTGCTCTGATTGGTCAGATGTTCCAGTCTGTTGTGATTGGTCTACTCTGCTCTGATTGGTCAGATGTTCCAGTCTGTTGTGATTGGTCTACTCTGCTCTAATCTGTTGCGATTGGTCTACTCTGCTCTGATTGGTCAGATGGCCCAGTCTGTTTTGATTGGTCTACTCTGCTCTGATTGGTCAGATTTTCCAGTCTGTTGTGATTGGTCTACTCTGCTCTGATTGGTCAGATGACCCAGACTGTTGTGATTGGTCTACACAGCTCTGATTGGTCAGATGTTCCAGTCTGTTGTGATTGGTCTACTCTGCTCTAATCTGTTGCGATTGGTCTACTCTGCTCTGATTGGTCAGATGTTCTAATCTGTTGTGATTGGTCTACTCTGCTCTGATTGGTCAGATTTTCCAGTCTGTTGTGATTGGTCTACTCTGCTCTGATTGGTCAGATGACCCAGACTGTTGTGATTGGTCTACTCTGCTCTGATTGGTCAGATGACCCAGACTGTTGTGATTGGTCTACACAGCTCTGATTGGTCAGATGGCCCAGTCTGTTTTGATTGGTCAGAAAGCAAACGCTCATTATCATATCTGAATCTCAGCTCTTGATCACAGTGATACGAACAGTAACGATGGCGTGGGTTTTACCGTATCAATCTCAGAAAACAGCGTCTTCTCCACATGAACAACACGAACCAAACTCTTCCAGTCTCAGATACACTACAGTGTTTGAGGGCGGAGCTAAGACACGCAGTTCAGCCAATCAACACCACAGGCTGGCATTATGCTAATTAGTTACAAACCTACACAGGTTCAGCATGAAGTGAGACTGAATCACTGACGACTCGTTTCAGTTCAGAATCACGTCTTTCATTTATTAGACAAAAACTCCATTTATCTGCACTTTGATCTTTAAAACTTTCCAGACCTTTTACATTCACACACAGCTTTATTACACACTGCATGAAAGGGAATATCTGAAGTATTACTTCTCACGCAGCACAAAACACACTTTTCCTCATCATCGTACAGCATCACAGCCAGCAAACAAATGAACAAATCACCTTTCTAATCTTGTTTTGCTGATAATGAATGTTCCGCTTAAATTACGCCTCCTATTCTCACAAATATAAAAAGGACGGTGTAAATGTAATGAGCACTAAAGGCAGAGGCTTGTTTTGCACTCATGTTTAAAGTGCCTCAATTATGCAACAGCAACTCGAAAGCTTCAACTAAACTCTTTTCTGTTCGCAGGATCCTGAGCGCCAGTGAACTGAGGCAGGAGATTTAAAAACCAGAGAGAATAAGAGACGAGCACTTTCGACTGACCCAGATACTGTCTCTCCTCTGGGATTGATGTTACAACAACATTCACTCGCATCCCAACACCAGCCCGACCTGCTCCGGTCCGGATACACACATCTGAAGCCAAACGCCAACGACATCAACATTCATCCAGCTCGGATTTTCTCATTTTGAGATCAACATGAAATCAAGACTGAAATTTGGTTTCATATCCATTGTGAACGATTCATAAGTGCATAAAATTAGTAATGCAATCTTAATGGTTTAGACCGAAAAAGTTTTGAAATGTGCAAAAATCGTGACATGGATTAATTAGCACTCTCCGAAGAAGCTTTTTTGGTCTTTATTACATGCACAATAAAAAAAAAAAAAGATAATAATAAACTAAATTAGCAAAAAAAAAAAAAAAAAAAATTTTTTTTTTATATATATATATATTTTTTTTAAAGTAAATAAATATTTCATTATATTTTTAACCTGATGTCTTCATTATTTAATGTATGTTTGAATACATCTAAGTGTTTCAACAACAAATTGGAGTAGACACAATTATATAATTTTTTTTTGTTGCAATTATATAATTATTTGCAATTAAGATATCTATATACAACTTTTATTTGAGTGTTGATTATTACATAAATTTGGAAAACAGCCTCACAGGGACATTAAACCAGTTGAATAATTACTCATTTAATTCTGCATCTTTTTTCCATTACAACTTCAAATACTTTTTTCACTTCAACAAACTGGAACACAGTATGCTGATGCAATTTATTATTAAAATGGCGCACTATTGCAAACAAAAAAATGAATTAAACTGATCCATCATGTTTTATAGAGGAACAAATAGAAACATGAACACGAGCCTCACTGAACAATGACAAACTTCAGCTCTTTATGCACATCTAAACTTATAATTAATAGATCTGAAGTGTCTGAGCTTGACAAGAGCAGATTTCATTTGAATAGACATACTTTCTTAAAATTACAACATGAGCATATTCATTTTTTATGAGAGCAAAACAGAACTAAACCGAATACTTGTGTGAAATTCCCAGGGTTATTATAGTCAACTAAAACTAGAACCATAAAACAAATGTTTTCTCGAAATAAAATAAAAGTCTGAAATAAAGAATTAGAAAATTATTTTATTTCAACTAGTTGCCATTACAAATGTTCTCATTTTCATTTAGTTTAACTTAAAATAACTAAAACTGAAATAGAATTATTTAACAAACAAAAACTAAATAAACATACTTAAAAAATACTTTAAATAAAATAAATGTAGAAATAAAGTATTGAAAAAACATTATTTTATTTTGCCATACCTGTAGCTAATTTTAACATTTTCATTTAGTTTAACTTAAAATAACTAAAACTGAAATATAATTATTTATCAAACAAAAACTAAATAATCGTACTTACAAAATACTTTAAATAAAATAAATGTAGAAATAAAGTATTGAAAAATATATATTTTATTTTGCCATAGCAAATTTTTACATTTTCATTTAGTTTAACTTAAAATAGTTAAAACTGAAATCAAATTAATAATAAAAACAATAAATATATATCCATATTTAAAAAAAAAAAAAAAAACGAATAAAAACTTTTTACTAATTTTTTTTAACTAAACTTAAAAAATAGAAAAAACTAATTCTATATATAATAGATATATAATACAATGCTATAATATTATGATTATTTTACTTAATGATAGTAAAATAACGAGCACACGGCTGAAATGAGGAAACTCCCTAAACTTCCTGAAAGGCCTTAAAGCGGATGAATTATTAATTACCGAATCTGTGTGACGCCGCTGGAACGACACAATCCACCTGTCCCTCCCCTCCAAAATGAAATTAGACAAATCAAATTGTACATTTTCATATAAATTAGCGTCCGGCTGTCGAGGGTCCGTCTCGCCCGTTTGGTTTCAGAGAGACTGTAAAAGTTGGCAGACCAGCAACATTTCCAGTTTGATATAAATAGGCCCCATAATTCTGGAAGTGCTCAGATCTGGCACAGGCGAGAGGGGATTTCTAAATTACAATCCGCTGGTCTGACGCCAGACTCATCAGTCAATATGGGCCGAAGCCTGTCTGTGCCAAACACCAAACACAGACAAAGAGCTTCTCTTCCTCGCCATCACCGACAGGGAAGATCCTTGTCTTTAAGAGGATCCGTTTGACTCCAGCCTGATCGTGAATTCTAATATAAGTGCATGAAAAATTCATATGGAAAAACTCAAGATAACTGGCTACTGTATTCACTTCGTAATGTCTTAACACATTTAATTAAAATTAATTCAAAAGCCAGACCACAGGACACTTATGTCCCCTCTCGCTCTTCTCTGGACTGAATTTGAAAGAAAATATGATTGACTGTGCATAACTTATCTGTTGTAGCGTGTGATATTTGCTCTGGCAGAGCCACAGAATCAATGTGTGTAACAGATCAATCTGCATTTGCAAATGTCACGGACACCCAGGTCAAGGCCACCAGCAGGTTAAAGGTCACCAGCTGTTTTAGATCAAACATCTCATGGAAGTGTGGGATCTTAAACTAAAACTGAAACCATTCAAAAAAACATATTTGTTAATTAAAATATAATCAATTAAAATAGAAATAGAATAAAATATATATATAAAAAAATGTAAGTTATTTTATTTCAGCTTTGCCAAGGAAATATTTCTCATTTCTGATGTACTAAAATAACTAAAACTGAAGAAAAAAAAAAGTACTAAAAATTTGTTTAAAAAAAGGCAAAAAATTACCAAGATTCAAATGAAAACAGAAAATATAAAAACCAATTCAAAATATCAATAAAAAACTATAATAATATCGCAATAATACTAAAATAACACTGGCCCGTAAAATAACTCAAACAAAAATTGATAAAAAGATATTTAATAATAAATATGACAAAAAACAACAAAAGTACTAAAATTAAAATGAAAACAGAACATTTAAAATAAAAACTAATTCAAAATATTAATAAAAACTGTAGTAATATCTGTAGTAAAATAACAATGACCTGTAAAATAACTAAAACTGAAATA
>NC_139971.1:43012080-43137080 GCF_963993115.1 Abramis brama
CCCGAGTGTCTTCTGCTGATGAATTATTTGTAGCAACATCAAGGTCTGTTCCTGTGTGAGTAACAGATTTCACTGGCGCTGGACAAACTATCCAAACAAAATGATAAAAAATAAAAATAAAAAAATCATATTATTTTTAATTTAATTTAAATGAAAAATAAAAGTATTAATTAGTTATTATTAATTAATGAATACAACTAATTATTATAAGAAAATTTTGAATATTTTATTGTGATTAATCTGACAGTCAAAAAGTTTAACTAAATTGAAAAATATATGCAAAATTTTAAAGATTTATATAAAAAATTAAATTCATGAATATATAATATATATATATATATATATATATATATATATATATATATATATATAAATGTAAATCATGTAAAATGTATGTAAATGATAAATACAATTATTAATCGACTTGAATATGTTTTTTTTTAAATGTGATTAAAAATATCTTAAAATATTAAATGAAAAGTATAAATTAGTTTTATTTCTTAATTATATAATGAATTATAAAAATAATAAGATTAATAAAAATTCATAAAATGATAAATAAAATTATTAATCTGCTTGATTTTTTTTTAATTAATTAAAAATACATGATTTAATTAATAAAATGTAAAATGGTTCAAATTAAAATGCAAAATTAAAAGCAAAATTATTAATTTTATTTACGAATTAATGAATAACTATATATTAAATAATAATATGGAAATGTGTAGTACTTTACATATTGTGTGTGCGCGTGTGTGTGTGTGTATGGGTTATATATTAAACACTATAGTATTTTCTTTTACATGCTATGAGTCCTGAATGACTCTTTCGCTGCACTGTGTTGCTGAACCAACGAATCCGAGTCGGACATTTGATCCACACCTCAGCGGCCAGATGTGTAATCAGGTTTGACTTTAAACCACAAGGCCCGTCAATTCTGGTAAACCGAGGTGAAGCAGAGACCTGAGAGAGTCCGCCCGATGTCAAAGTCAATGCAAACACACACATCTGTCAGGAAAGACCCGCTTCTGTCCGTCCTCCAAACACAGCAGACGTTTGCGAACAAACGGATCATTCACAGCGATTCTGAACCTGATCACTGAACACTCACACACACAAGCAAATATGCAAAAGGTCAAATACACATTCACAGTAAAAAAATATTGTTGGTTTAACTTAAACGTACAGTATGGGATTTTTTCTCCACTAGGGGTCGCTAACCTATTAACAATAACAAAGGCGTAGTTTGATGACGCAACATTTGCTAAGAATTATGGATCTTGTCGTCAACGTCAAGCCGACCGATCTAATGTTTATGGATGACTGAATACATCGATGCTTTTATCATGACTATGATATGAAGCAGTTCGGGATTGCTAAGAGACAGCTATCAGCTCCAAACCGCTCCAAACGCGACGTGAGTCCCGCGGATATAAAAGGAATATGGACATTTCATTCTACCGAACTACACGCAGAATTACTACTCACAGGTCAGTTTATTAGACAAATTAAACTTGTGAGGTAACGCAGCGCTGTTTCACCTGGTCTAACATTACACTATCACACTAAACTGCATTTGAATGTGTTGAAATGTAACTTATGTGTTAGTTTGTCTGTATGAGACTAACGTTAGCAGTAACGTTAAGCTAGATCAACATTAGAATAACATACAGATCATATTCTAACATGTTATCATTGTTGAACTATATAACATTGATTAGTTTTATGTAAATGTGCTCAACTGTTTAATAAAGTACATGTAGGAGCGGTCGAAGTCTCGGACGTGGAGCTCTCGTTTATATACTGTCTATGGGAGCTCTCGGCATCTCGAAAACACCGCGCTGATATTGATTCTTGTTTTAGTTCTCCTTTTTTATCCAAAGTCTGCTTGCCATGGTCCATAATGTTTGAACGAAACAACAACAGCGTGCAGATAGACATTGCGAACTACAGTGGTCCACGTCTGTCGTCTTGGTTACTATCAGAGGGCTCTGGTTCATAGCTCTGGTTACCATGGCAGCACGAGCGGAAACCAGGGACAACGCGGATATGACGCCATTGACTGCGACATAACGGAAATAAAGACACGGTCCGTGTCTTCGAATTAAAATATTAATTTCTCTGGATTTAGAAGTTAATTGGAACTGTCGGGATAATGTAAATACACAACTTTAAAAAATATATAACATAGATATAGTGATTTTTTATATTTTTAAAGCAAAAAAAATACATATTGTGCCTTTAAAAAAGTTACCTGATTGCCTTAACATTTTGAGTTCATTGAAATTAAATATTTGAGGAAATACAATGAAGGAAATTGGTTTAATTAATAGAAACTCAAAATATTATGTTATCTAAACCACATTAATTACGTTGATTTTACTAAAGATAAAAAGTTGTGATAACAGTGTTGAAGACACCAATCACAGAGCTCAAAAGGCATGATTGACAGGTCAGCCATCCAATCAGATGGCTTTACCACTTTCCACCAACAACTAAAGCACATTCAATAAGCGCCTTGTGTATAAACTGGAGTAAATCAGCTTTGCAATAATCGCTCTCAGCGATAATGCGGGAATGTATTGAACCTTTCTAATAATTACTTAAATGGACGAGACTGTGTGTTTGTGTAAGTCTGTGTGACCTTGCAACGTCCATCTCGCTTTTGTGGTTTACAGATTAACTAAATGTACAATGGCCCCATGTATTGAATGGTCATTACTTAGTGCTTTTAGGTAATGAAAAATATAATGGTGTGTTGCATATGAATGCCGGGCCCCAAGGAGCACTATGACCAAAACATTAAACACAGAGCTAACAGAGTCTTGCAGCTCGACCGGGAGAATAACGACATTTCCTGAGGAATACTCAAGCAGAGCTTGCTAATGCAAACGTTGCCGTCGTGATGCTGTGGGTGGTTGTTTACGGAGCCATGTCAAGAGTCTCGAAAACTACAGCAGTGTTTGCTGATGAACAGAATGAGAAATCCACACGTTTGTTCCGCTCGTGTGAGCCAGGAGTCGTTCAAATCGCAGCAACATTAAACTCTCGGATTACAATGTATGATTATTAGAATTATGAAATACAGATCCTTAATGAAAAAACACCAACTTATCAAAAATCATAATTTATTCGCGTTCAAACACATTAACAGGACGATATCGATAAAGATATAGTTCTAAAAATCAATCTAAATATAAAAGAATTATACAACTATACTATAACGGCACAGAGGAACAATATCATTGAAATCACTTTCAGAATGATTTTTTTTTCCAGCTGATGAACGATAAAAACATTGACAGCCAATCAGAATCCTCCCTGCTTTAAAGAGCTCGAGGATTTAGAGACAGACGACATAAACTGCAGCGTGCGAAATAATAAGAGAACGATATCGTCTGCTGGTGTGAACGCTTATATACTGTAGTTACAGTTATCATTATAGTTTTCATTCTTGGTGTTAACTTGTCTTAAGGGGGGTCTTGTGGTGAAAATCCAGCTTTTAATGTTGTTTATGTGTCTATGCGATGTTTTTAATATGCTTTAAGACTAACCATGTGTAAATTCATAAGTCGACAGCATTGCTGAGTATTTCCTCCTTAAAACTGCAGTGAACCAAAGACAGTCTCAAAAACACGCTTTGAAATCGCTGGTGTTTCTGACGTCACAAACTACCTTGTAACCAATCAGATCAACGTGTGATCGTCAACCAGTGGATCTCTGAGCTGAGTGAGTGAGTGGAGGCGGGGCTCATTTGCATATTCATAGAACCACGCATACTAAATGAGGCAGGGGTGTCAAGTTACAGTCAAGATATTTTAAGGCATGAAGAATGTTTTTCAAGGAAAACATTTTTAAATATATCATTTTGGTGACTTTATTTCTTCACTGGAAACCCCGAAAGAGACTCTCCAAAGAATGAAATTAGCTGATCTCTCTCTCCGCTGATCAAATGCAGCCCAGCAAAGCTGATTATGTAAAAAAAAAAAGTGGGTTCACAAGTCAGTTACATGTCATTACAGAAGCAGCGTCACCAGGGGTCTCATTTATAAACCTGTGTGTAGGATCTTTACTAGAAGTGTGCGTGCGCCCGAAAGCCAAAAATGGCGTACGCAAAAAAATATTCAGACTTACAAAAGCGTGCGTACACCAGAACCTGCGCTGAATTCACTTTATAAATACCAGTTAGCGGAAGATTGTGCACACATGCGTCTCCTCCCCGAAATAACCATATATGGAGCTTACAACGCCTAGTTTTACTATGCATATCCTCATCTGCATATCATTTGCATATGCATATTCATCCACGTGATAACATGTTTAACGGTACAAGACATTTGGAAAATATGAGATACAGATGTGCGTCACATTACATTTCTAAAATTCATTTAGTAGCCTATCCTTGCCTTGTTTTTTAATAATAAATCATAATAGTATAAAAAGTTTTTCTCAATCTTTTCCTGCTGGCCAAATAGTATTTTTAATTTCTTTATATTTTTAATGGAAACAGATAGGCCTTATTGTGTATTATTGATCATTATTTGCGCAAATATTTCCTCAGACCATAACATGCACTAAGCAATCATCGGTGTAGTTAAAACATTAAAACACAGCATGCCACAGGAAAAGTGTTCAAAAGCATTCACTACAAATATTTCTGTTTATAATATACATTTTTTTGTAACTTCTTGGTAATGATTTCATGTAATTTAAGTGCTTAACTCCATTAATGAGAATGACATATTTAATCTAAATGTGTATATTAGATGTAGCCTAAAGCATAGTTTAAATCATTATTTTATTTATTTAAACATGCACTGTATTTATGATTAGGGCTCATAATGAAGATTTAGTGGTTTTCCTTCATTAGCCGTCAGTCCCTCAGATCACCATCGGTGTCGCCAAACTGCTCCGTCTCAAAACTGTTCGTACGCATGATCAGAGTTTGCGTACATGTGCGCAAATTTTCCCGTCAAGTTTGTTTTTATAAAACACAACTTATGCATCGGAAGTGAAAGCCTCTTTCGGGGCCTGTTTTGTGCGTACGCTACGGTTATAAATGAGGCCCTTGAGAAGGTAGAGATTCTGAACCACCATTCTCTCAGTGTCACTCTCTCTCACACGCTGAACACACACGTTGGTGTGATGAGATCTGATGTGGCGTTCAGTCGGAACATTACACACCTGCTGAAGGGAGTCTGGGCTCTTTACGAGAGGAGAATAATTCATGACACTCCAAAAAAAAGATGTCCCATATTCATGCCATCACACATTAGCAGGACAGTAAACGAGCTGCAGACACAGAAACCCAATGATCAGACGATGATACACACATTTTCAGGAACAGTCACTAGTTAAACATCTACTCTTTAAAAAATAAATATTTAAATGTTACTTCCAAATTTGTTTCATAAGAATATTTGGAATACTTTAGAAAAGCCAACAATGGATTAGTGTTATCATTAACTAAAACTAATACAATTAAAAATCCACCCATCATGAGTGGACACGCCCCCTACTGCTGATTGGCTCACTCTCTCCTCCTCCATCATGAGTGGACACGCCCCCTACTGCTGATTGGTTCACTCCCTCTCCTCCCCCATCATGAGTGGACACGGCCCCTACTGCTGATTGGTTCACTCTCTCCTCCTCCATCATGAGTGGACACGCCCCCTACTGCTGATTAGCTCACTCTCTCTCCTCCCCCATCATGAGTGGACACGCCCCCTACTGCTGATTGGCTCACTCTCTCTCCTCCGCCATCATGAGTGGACACGCCCCCTACTGCTGATTGGTTCACTCTCTCCTCCTCCATCATGAGTGGACACGCCCCCTACTGCTGATTAGCTCACTCTCTCTCCTCCCCCATCATGAGTGGACACGCCTCCTACTGCTGATTGGCTCACTCCCTCTCCTCTCCCATCATGAGTGGACACGCCCCCTACTGCTGATTGGCTCACTCTTTATCCTCCCCTGTCATGAGTGGACACGCCCCCTACTGCTGATTGGCTCTCTCTCCTCCCCTGTCATGAGTGGACACGCCCCCTACTGCTGATTGGCTTACTCTTTCTCCTCCCCCGTCATGAGTGGACACGCCCCCTACTGCTGATTGGCTCACTCTCCTCCTCTGTCATGAGTGGACACGCCCCCTACTGCTGATTGGCTCACTCTCTCTCCTCCTTCATCATGAGTGGGCACGCCCCCTACTGCTGATTGGCTCACTCTCTCCTCCCACATCATGAGTGGACACGCCCCCTACTGCTGAATGGCTCACTCTCTCTCCTCCTCCATCATGAGTGGACACGCCCCCTACTGCTGATTGGCTCACTCTCTCTCCTCCTCCATCATGAGTGGACACGCCCCCTACTGCTGATTGGCTCACTCTCTCTCCTCCCCCATCATGAGTGGACACACCCCCTACTGCTGATTGGCTCACTCTCTCTCCTCCCCCTTCAACACCAAGGTAAACATGTTTATATCCATTTCTAAAATCTATAATGTTATCTTGTCTGTTTCACATTCCCTCTCCACTCAGTCTGTGAAGTTTACTCCATTTACAAAATTCAGAAGCACACGGTTCAAAGAATGAGTCATCAGCTGTTCCCGAACTCCAAGAAGCCAAATGTGGGATGGCACTCTGCTACTGATGCATATTCAACGAGAGCTGGTGATCTGAGGCTAAACGAGCGATGTAAACCACTGTCAATGAACAACAACACAGTTTTCCACTCCACTGCGCTACTTTTCCATTGATTTCCATGTAAACATGAGCTGACGTGTTTGACTGTCGGCCCTTAGAAGAAAAGGTTCTGTATGGAACCTTAAAGGGTTCTGTCAGGTGATCATTTTATGGATTTAGTTTTAATTCATTCATTTTTATTCATTTGTATGAATTAAGCAGCTCGTAAACATACTATATCACTAGAATGAAACAATTAAATAACCTGTTAAACATGAAAGTAGTAAGTAATCATTTAAGATATCTCTACTTTTTGGCATAAAATTGAGCATTCAATTTAAGCTTTATATTCAAATTAAGCTCTGTGCATTAAATGTCCATCACCAAGGGCAAAAAATGAAATATCTTGCACAATACAGCTATCATAAACAAAAACACTACTAATAAATAGAGCATAACACTGCTGATATTGTCACAAAATTATTACATTAATATTGTTACAGTATTATCACCCAGCTCTAAATTTTGATATACAAGTATGCCCAACTTCATTTACATACATATATAGCCGTGCTTGATTGCTTATATTATCACAAAATGTAAACTACAGTATATTATTATAGCCCAGATCTAATCTAATAAATGTGATTATAAGGCATGAAGATATTAACATGCATGGAAGCCCATTTCCACCACATAAGAAAAAAAATATGCCCTGGTAAATCATAATTTTGACATAAAACATTTAAATGATGACATACTAATTCATAATTATGACATAAAAAGTTGAAATTGTGACATAAAAAGACAAAATTATGAGATTAAAAAGCCAAAAAAATGATAAATCGAAACTGAAATTGTGATTTAAAAAGTCATAATTATGATGAGATAAAAAAAGTCAAAGGTATGATTATGAGATAAATAATGACATAAGTCGAAATTATGAACAGACTAATAATAATTTAGACTATTGTGTCATAATTTTGACTTTGAATGTCACATGTTTGACTTTTTAGGTCATAATTTTGACATGCTATAACTTTGTATCATAACTGCGATTTAGTATTTCATAATTTTAACTATTTTTGTCACAATTATGACTATTCTATTTTAACTCATTGATTCATCTCATAATAATGATTTACCAAAGCATGTTTTTTTGTGTGTGTGTTGGAAACGGGCTTCCATAAACATGTAAAGCTGCTTTGAAACAATATGTATTGTGAAAAGCACTAAACAAATACATTTGTCTTGACTCGATATTTCTGAATAAGAATAATCTTCGCGCTGCCGAAGCTGGCTGATTAGAGCTCGCTAGGCCATAATAAATGGTTGTAATTAAGTTAAGTGCGACATGGAGCCCTAATTGATCAACACACTGACACCAGGTGTCTACGCCTCAGATCGAGTTACAGTTTAAAGGGTCCTACAGCGAGGAGTGACACACACACACGCACACACACACACAGATCTGTGTGACCTTGCACACCGGCGTTCACATCTCAATTCCCCTGATGGACACCAACTGTTCTCAGATCACTGGATACACTTCCCAAAGCTCCCTGTTTTTTCCTGGTTAGCGCAGACACGGAAAGATCAGATTTGTGCTGTCTTGCACACATGCACACACACACACACACACTCTCACACACACTCTTACACACACACTCTCTCTCACACACACACACACACACTCGCACACACACTTGCACGCGCGCACGCACTCTCTCTCACACACACACACACACACACACACACACACGCATGCATGCACGCACACACGCACGCACGCACGCACGCACACACACATGCACACACACTATCACACATACACTTTCACTCTCTCTCTCTCACACACACACACACACGAACACAAACACGCATGCACACACACACTCTCTCATACAAACACTCTCTCTCACACACACACACACACACACACACACACACACTCTCTCACATACACACACACTCTCTCTCTCTCTCTCTCACACACATACACACACACTCTTATAAGCACACACACACACACTTTCTCACACATACACACACACTCTCTTATAAGCATGCACACGCACACACACTCTCACATTCTCTCTCACACACACACACACACACTCGCACACACACTTGCACGCGCGCACGCACACACGCACTCTCTCACACACACACACACACGCACGCACACACGCACGCACGCACACACACACACACTATCACACATACACTCTCACTCTCTCTCTCACACACACACACGAACACAAACACGCATGCACGCACACACTCTCTCATACAAACACTCTCTCTCACACACACACACACACTCTCTCACACATACACACACACTCTCTCTCTCTCACACACATACACACACACTCTCTTATAAGCGCACACACACACACTTTCTCACACATACACACACACTCTCTTATAAGCACGCACACGCACACACACTCTCACATTCTCTCTCACACACACACACACACACACACACACACACACACACACACACACACACTCACACATACACTCTCACACACACACACACACACACACTCTCTCTCTCTCACACACACACACACACACACACACAGACACTCACTTTCTCACAACCACACACTCTCTCACACACACACACACACAAACGCACACTCTCACACACATACACTCTCACACACATACTCATTCTCTCTCTCTCTCTCACACCCACACACACACACATACACACACACTCTCTTATAAGCATGCACACGCACACACACTCTCACATTCTCTCTCACACACACACACACACACACACACTCGCACACACACTTGCACGCGCGCACGCACACACGCACTCTCTCACACACACACACACGCACGCACACACACACGCACGCACACACGCACGCACGCACACACACACACACTATCACACATACACTCTCACTCTCTCTCTCACACACACACACGAACACAAACACGCATGCACGCAGACACTCTCTCATACAAACACTCTCTCTCACACACACACACACACACACACACACACACACACACACACACACACACCTCTACCTGTGAGAAGATGAATGAGTGTTGTCAGTAAGTGCGTGCAGGGCGACTTCACACTGGGAAATAAGGGCATTATCTCCTGCAGAAGTCCTGACGATGCAAAACCACACAGAAACCTCATTAAACACAGAGTGGAAACAAATCTCTCATTTTTGCTGTCATTTTTCCAATTTTATTGGTATCAACTAAACATCTGTATCATCCGAACACAACACAATAAGCTTATACCTCGTGTTTGCGATAACTGTGTGTTTACATCGCTGAGTTCTTCTCATCTCAGCCAGGATCGTATTGATGTCAACATACAAAAAGCAACATTATTCTTTGAAATGGCTCATAAGAGGCCCAAACTATTTTATGCGAGCTCTTGAAATAAGATAAGAAAAAGTTTTTCGCAATATTCAATGTCCTCTGAAAGTCATATATTTTGTTTTGCTCTTCAAACACAGAAAGTAAGTTCCTCAGGGAACATTTCTCCTGTGCAGAAGCTCTCAAATCTCTCTTTGAATACGATGCAGAACATTTGACATCAATCATGTCAGTAATCAATATTCTCAAGATTTTCAGACTTAATTTTACACTTGAGGGTTGGAGTTAACCTTGGCCATGTTAATTAGTTGGTCTGTTGATTTGTTATTGATGATAAATGCATGTTCAATGTTGAAAACAGTTTTTGTATTTTAGTGGAAACTGTTATACGTTTTATTTTTCAAGATTCTTTGATGAACAATAAGTTCAAAAGAACAGAATTTATTTGAAATATTATCTTTTGTAACATTATAAATGTCTTTACTGTTACTTTTAATCCATTTAATGCATCCTTGCTGAATAAAAGAATGTTTCTTTTTAAGATTTTTTTTATTTTTTATTAAGCTTTATTAAACAGGGAACCATTAACAGCAATACGATGTTGAAACGAGACTTCACGTTGCTCTCATTCCTGAATGTTATAAGTACAAGTCAAACATGTTGTACTGAATACGTAATTAAAGACATGTAAACGTATGAATACATAAACTCGAGGAAATAAAAGAAAATATTAAATTAAATGACTAAATAAAATTAACTTGATAAGAATGCATACAAATTATACATACGTATACATGTCATATACCTATATAAACACACATACATAAAGAGAAACTATATGTACATATATAATTATATATATGTGCAATACTTATACTTACACATACATATATACGTATAAAAAGAATGTTTCTTAAAAAAAAAAAAAAAAAAAAAAAATTACCCCATATATTTGAATGGTATAATGAGTCAGTCACATGACATTTAATGTTCATGTGATTGGCTCAAAAACAACTGTGCCCATGAGCAAGACATCAAAGATGGGAATGCCATATATGGATCACTGTAAGCCCCGCCCTCTCTCCTCATTGGTTACAGTGTGTTGACTGACAGGTTGTGGCCAAGTGTGTTGCGCAAGTGCTGAAAAGTGAAGCCAAAACGTCTCGATCGCCCCCTGGTGGCTGGTCCCAGTATAGCTCATAAACCCAGAGTCTCGAACGCCCCCCGGTGGCTGGTCCCAGTATAGCTCATAAACCCAGAGTCTCGATCGCCCCCCCGGTGGCTGGTCCCAGTATAGCTCATAAACCCAGAGTCTCGATCGCCCCCCGGTGGCTGGTCCCAGTATAGCTCATAAACCCAGAGTCTCGATCGCCCCCCGGTGGCTGGTCCCAGTATAGCTCATAAACCCAGAGTCTCGATCGCCCCCCGGTGGCTGGTCCCAGTATAGCTCATAAACCCAGAGTCTCGATCGCCCCCCGGTGGCTGGTTCCAGTATAGCTCATAAACCCAGAGTCTCGATCGCCCCCCGGTGGCTGGTCCCAGTATAGCTCATAAACCCAGAGTCTCGATCGTCCCCCGGTGGTGGCTGGTCCCAGTATAGCTCATAAACCCAGAGTCTCGATCGCCCCCCGGTGGCTGGTCCCAGTATAGCTCATAAACCCAGAGTCTCGATCGCCCCCCGGTGGCTGGTCGCAGTATAGCTCATAAACCCAGAGTCTCGATCGCCCCCCGGTGGTGGCTGGTCCCAGTATAGCTCATAAACCCAGAGTCTCGATCGCCCCCCGGTGGCTGGTCCCAGTATAGCTCATAAACCCAGAGTCTCGATCACCCCCCGGTGGCTGGTCCCAGTATAGCTCATAAACCCTGAGTCTCGATCGCCCCCCGGTGGCTGGTCCCAGTATAGCTCATAAACCCAGAGTCTCGATCGCCCCCCGGTGGCTGGTTCCAGTATAGCTCATAAACCCAGAGTCTCGATCGCCCCCCGGTGGTGGCTGGTCCCAGTATAGCTCATAAACCCAGAGTCTCGATCGCCCCCCGGTGGCTGGTCCCAGTATAGCTCATAAACCCAGAGTCTCGATCGCCCCCCGGTGGCTGGTCGCAGTATAGCTCATAAACCCAGAGTCTCGATCGCCCTCCGGTGGTGGCTGGTCGCAGTATAGCTCATAAACCCAGAGTCTCGATCGCCCCCCGGTGGCTGGTCCCAGTATAGCTCATAAACCCAGAGTCTCGATCGCCCCCCGGTGGTGGCTGGTCCCAGTATAGCTCATAAACCCAGAGTCTCGATCGCCCCCCGGTGGCTGGTCCCAGTATAGCTCATAAACCCAGAGTCTCGATCGCCCCCCGGTGGCTGGTCCCAGTATAGCTCATAAACCCCGCCTCCCCATGAAGTCTAATGGACTCGATGGAAACAAAATCAAATTACACTTCAAATTAAAACATTTTTTTGTTTGATAGACAAGATGTTTTCTGTCATTTTAGGTAGTTTTTATCACGCTGATTTAAGATTAAGTGTTTAAATAAGTTTGATCTTAGTTTTGTTATTTGATGCTATAAAACCGGAATGTGACGTCATGATTGACAGCTGTGATTGACAGCTTCTCTAAACAAAGTCACCGAGGCACCAACAGACTTCTTTGGGGATTTTCGGGATGAGACTGGAGCTATGTCCATAACTATTTGTTTCACACAGTAAACTTTGTACTAACCGTTTCTGTGGGAGTGAGGGCGGGACCTTGATACCTCGGCTCCACACACACACACTCACTAAAGCGCAGAAGCAGGTCCCAGATCAGTGCAAGATGTCAGGACTTTGGTGGCTTCACTTTTCACCAATGGAAGAGAGTGAAGGGGCGTCATCCATCTTTTTTACAGTCTCTGGTTGTGGCGTATTCCTCCTGCACTCTCCCTCTCCTTGTTCTCCCACTCTAATCCTTTTCCGAGCGTATCACATTACGCTATTCTTCCCTTTAATACACATTAATAGTGCTGATATCTGCTGCCGTCTCCTCTGCCAACACAAACACTCTCAAAGCTTAACAAAGCTGCTTTACCTCACTGAGTCTAGCAGAGCAGATTCATAATTCCTCCTCATCCACGGCTGTTTAAAGGTCCCATATTGTCAAAAATGAAATTTCCGGGCTTTTTTTCATGATAGCAGAGGTCTAGGGGCGATGCAACTACCATATAAGTTTCAATACAGTCAATCCACAGACAAATGCACAAACTCTGTCCCAGTCCCAAACTCTGCACACCATCCCGCCCTCCTTTTGCCCAATCCCAGACAACATCGATGCTGATCGAGCAACAACAACACGGAAACATGTCGAGAAAACGCTGTTCAGTCGATGGACGTAGAGACCCGCACTCTTAGATCTGATGCCGAGTGCGGGCGTAAGGTACTCGTGTGTGTGTGTGTGTGTGTGGGTTGCGGGAGAATAAAACGATTCATGGGACTCCCGCAAAATAGAAATATCGAAAAAATAAAACATCTAAAAACAAATAAATTGTTATTCATATGTTGCACAAAAGCAACAAGAATAACTAAAACTAAATGATAAATAAAACGAGTTTCTATTTATAACATGTTTGCAGCGTTGAGCAATGCAGCCAATCACAGACATACGTGTTGATTTCTTGAACTCAGCGCCTCGTTACGCTCATGGCGTTTTAAAAACGCGGCGCTCCCATTGAAAACAATTGAAAAAACACGCCAGCCGTGTAAAAAAAAAATGCTTTGGTGGACACACGGCCTAAGGGGATGTTTACACAACACCGTTTTCGACTAAAAACGTAAAACTTTTTATGCGTTTTGGCCGTTCATTTACACGACAACGGCGTTTTGGGTGCCTGAAAACGCACACGGTCTCTGTATAAACAACAAAAACAAAAATCTCTGAAGACGATGACGTCACGCACATGCGTATTACGTGTTCAATCTATAGTGTTTCATCGCCATCTAGTGGCCTGGCAGCAGAATACAGGGGTTTTAGTCGTTTCCGCGGATCCGTGTGAATGGGGATCGTTTTGAGAATGGTGTCGTCTGTACGCGGAAAACTCAAAGGAAAAACTTCTCCGTTTTAAGCACATCTTTGTCATGTGAACGCACCCTTAAAGCTACACTGTGTAATTTTTAAAGTTGATTCTTAGCAAAAAACACTTTGTTCTTTCAAAAATATGTGCTCATTAATGTGTAATTACTTGTACCAACTAATTAAGTATTCTCGTAAGCGTAGAATCTGCCATTTAGAATACACACGAGCGAGTCACTCGAATGGCGGAAGCCATGTTGCGCCTCCATCTTGAAAATACATTAGCCAAAGAGGGACAAACCTGGAAATTCAAGCTTCGCCTTTCACGTTTTACACTCAGTGACACCGTGACGAATGCGAGGGGGAGATTACTCGCGACTGCCGGCAGATTTGAATTAATACGGCCACCGTAAGAGTTAAAACGCCCTCGGAATGGGAGGGACTAGAAAGTAATATTCAGTTGGTAGTCATAAACAATTTCACAGCTAGATGGGAGAAAATCCTACACAGTGTAGCTTTAAACACAACAGAACTGGCTCATTTGGAGGAGTGTGTGCTAATTTTCTCAGGTGTTTTCTAGAAGTTTGATCAGGGAGTGACAGCAGAGGTCGAACCGAGTCCTGACCAGATATCCAACAGAAAACAAGCAAACACACAGTTTGAAACCGAGAGGAGAAGCTTCATGTATTATTCACACTAGCGGCTCTAAACTTCAGTCTTTGGGGAATTGTCTGACATCCCAGATGAATAATTAAGCTCTGACCTTTTATCCTCATTAAAGGTGATGTGGGGGGGAAGAGTTTTCCGACTCGCAGACAAGCTGTCCGGAACAGCACTGGACTCAAACGCCTCCATGGCTCCACGACACACACACACACACACACACACACACGGCAGACTCTCACACACTTACATGAGCTCTTGAGATACTGAATTTGCTGAAGGTTTTGTTCTGAAAACATGGACATGATTCAAACTCTGTTCCAAATAATAGTGAGCTTCTAAAAATAGTGAGCCTTGAATGGAAAGGCTAATATAGATAATATGAATGCATTATTGAATTATTATCTTTGCAACATAGGCAATACTGCCTTAGGTTTTGGTTAAAAGAAGTGTGTGTGTGTGTGTGTGTGAGAGTGAGTGAGTGAGTGCGTGCATGTGTCTGTATCTGAATTTCTCTGTGTGTGTGTGTGTGTGTGTGTGTGTGTGTGTGTGTGTGTGAGTGAGTGAGTGAGTGAGTGCGTGCGTGCGTGTGTCTATATCTGAATCTGTGTGTGTGTGTGTGTGTGTGTGTATGTGTGAGAGTAAGTGAGTGAGTGAGTGTGTCTGTATCTGAATCTGTGTGTGTGTGTGTGTGTGTGAGTGAGTGTGTGTGTGTGTGTGTGTGCATGAATGAATGCATTATTGAATTATTATCTTTGCAACATAGGCAATACTGCCTTAGGTTTTGGTTAAAAGAAGTGTGTGTGTGTGTGTGTGTGTGTGTGTGAGTGAGTGAGTGAGTGAGTGCGTGTGTCTGTATCTGAATCTCTCTGTGTGTGTGTGTGTGTGTGTGTGTGTGTGAGTGAGTGAGTGAGTGAGTGCGTGCGTGTGTCTGTATCTGAATCTCTCTGTGTGTGTGTGTGTGTGTGTGTGTGTGTGAGTGAGTGAGTGAGTGAGTGCGTGCGTGTGTCTGTATCTGAATCTCTGTGTGTGTGTGTGTGTGTGTATGTGTGAGAGTGAGTGAGTGTGTCTGTATCTGAATCTGTGTGTGTGTGTGTGTGTGTGTGTGTGAGTGTGTGCATGTGTCTGTATCTGAATCTCTCTGTGTGTGTGTGTGTGTGTGTGTGTGTGAGAGTGAGTGAGTGAGTGTGTGTGTGTGCGAGAGAGAGAGAGTGCGTGTGTGTGAGTGAATGAGTGCTTGTGTCTGTATCTGAATCTGTGTGTGTGTGTGTGTGTGTGTGTGTGTGTGTGTGTGTGAGTAAGTGAGTGAGTGTGTGTGTGTGTGTGTGAGTGTGAGTGTGTGTGTGTGTGTGAGTGCTTGTGTCTGTATCTGAATCTGTGTGTGTGTGTGTGTGTGTATGTATCTGAATCTCTGTGTATGTGTGTGTGTGTGTGTGTGTGTGTGTGTGTATGAAATATCTGAAATTTCCAAGAAAGCAGACAAAGATTGACAAATGCAAACAGCTGGTGCAAAAACTCATTATCATGAACGCCTATAAAACATGTGCAGGTGAACAAGTCAAATCAAAGCCAAAATCAGACAGATTGTTCTCATACAACGGCTCTTTTAAACGATAATAAAATTCCAACAAATCTCAACCCTCTAATAAAATAATCCAAAATCTAACATTAATAATAAATAATAATGAAATAAATAAAATATAATATATTAAATAAATATATTGCTTTTTAAATCTTATTTTACATCTAAAATAACATTTACAAACATGAATATACATAAATAAAAATATAAAATATATATTTTTAAATATTTTCGATTACGTTGGATTATTTGATTAGAGCAACTATTATTTCAAAAAGAATAATAAATCATTTAATCTAATAATACACCATAGATAGTTTTCCACTGGCTGCACAAAATGCAATTTTAGCACATTTTGTTTCCGCTGCATCGCAGATGTTGTGTTGCTGTAGGAACTCTAATGTGTTTCTATAGACTCTGAGAGGCCGTTTTATCTGTTGATTCAGTTACGATCATGAGTGGGAGTGAACGCAGGGTTATTTGAGCTCATGAAGCAGCGCAGAAACTCCAGGCCCGAAACTCGACACGTTTAAGGCAGAGAGTGTTTATAGCCAGAAGAGAAATAATTCATTGTTCATCAGAGTGGAGATTGTACACAAACACAACAGCTGTGCTGGATTAAAACAAACCTTGCGTGCGCTCCTCCATGCGTCCCTCATCTTTCTTCTTTCTCTCTCTTTCTTTGAAGTGTGTGTCACGCTGTGGCTCTTTCCACTGCAGAAGCCTTGTGTCTGACACACACCTGGACTTTACGTATCACACACACACACACAACACGCCACTGAAGACATTCTCCAAAGCTCAGACTCTACTTCAACTTCCCGAAAACACACATAGTTGCTCTCTAATAACCGATGAATCTGAAACCGCTGTGCAATAGTTAATATGCTTTCCTGCAAAGCTTCCTGAAAAACTGTGTACCTGGACAAAAGCCGTTTTAAACGCAAAGGGTCGTTACACCATATATTGATTTGAATTAGTTAATAGAAGTTAAATCATAAATAAATTCAATTTGTGATTTTATTTTTGAAAGCATTCTCACTTTACAGCATTTTAACACAAGTGCCAGTGCTTCTCACAGTACTGTAGCTTTGCAGGAAGGTTTCTTCAAGCGTCTCGGAGACGTTCCCGCAGTTCTTCTGGATTTAGTCTGTCTCAGTTTCTTCTGGTTCTTCATGTAATCACAGACGGACTCGATGATGGTGAGATCAGATCATACCGGCTGTTGTCAGACTCCTCGTGCATACACAAATCTCACTGGATTATTACAATTAATGGCAAAAAGAATGTTTGGAAATGTAAACTGATATTTCCTACTGACACACTACAGCAAAAGATAGAAATAACTGACTTAAAACCTTTTTTGGGGGGGGGGGAATTAACATGCCTAAGACTTTTGCACAGTACTGTATAAAAAAAAACTAAAAAAAACTAAAAAAACTTCACGTTTGTTAAAAATAGCCATGAAAGTGTATTTTCTAAGTATGCCTAAGTGGTCTTTTGCTTTGCTTTTGTTATATTATATTCTGCAAGTACAGTAATGACAAATATACTTATATATGATTTGAAGTACAGTACACATGCATCATCATTTGCAAATATCATCATTATTTGTTAACACCAAAATAAACGAGGTGTGAAATGCCACTGCATGCAGAATCTCATTCATATTCATATTCATATCCCTACAGTGAACTGACGCAGGTCTGTTCCCTCTTTATCTAAATGGTTAATGGCTTTTTGTTGAGCTGAAAAGGACCCAGATAGAAATAAGAAGCTTTTCATCTGAAAGCCCAGGCCTCCTTCCAGAAACACATCTGAAGACACTCTCTCTCTGTCTCTGCCATCCTCATTCAGTTCAGTAATGCATTCGGGACAAATGCTCTTCTCTACAGTGCAAATTTGACTATCAAACCTGATTAAAGTGTATTCTAATGGAGGAAAGTATTTTATCTTGATTAAACCCAAATTTAGCGAATTAAGCTTCAATTTTCAGTTGCACAGAAGAAAGTGAATGTAATTTAGTATTGAAAATCAATACATGAACACAAGACTGATTGCTCCCTTCAAGTCCATATTTATCTAATTAAAGGAATCGAGATTAAGTAATGAAGAAGCATGCACACATTCATATGCACGTGCGGGTGAATCTCCAGCCTCGTTTTAATCTGTTAAAGTAACTCGAGTCTATGCAAATGTGTACCATTGATTCCCATTGCATGCACAGATATTAAAGAGGAACTATTATGCCCTTTTTCAGAGTGTTGATGTTTTTGAGCTCCACTAGAACAGGTTTTCCTGCTTGAATGTTGATTATTTTCCTCATATTCTCCATTGTTGCAGCTCCTCTCTTCCCAGTCTGTCAGTAACGCTCTGTTTACTTCCTGCACACTGTGCTCTGATTGGTCGGCTGGAGCAGTGTGTTGTGATTGGTCGAGCGCTTCGAGTGTGTTTGGGAAATGTCCCGCCCCTTTCCATAACCGCCAGTTTAACACACTACTAACTAACTCAACCAGGCCCCGCCCCTTTATTCTGCGCATTAATTATCCTCTGGTGCTTTTTTAATTTTTAATTCTTCATCGGAATGGTAGGAAACTTGATAAAGGTTTTGGCACTTGCTGTGTGAACACAAAAATCATGGACATGATTCAAAAAGGTTAAATGGTCCTGAAATAAACAGTCACACTTGTGCTCCTCGTGGTCATAAATGAGCGCATTAGAAATGAATGGGAGACGAATTTCCTCTAGTGGAGGCGTTTGGTACTGCAGCCAAACAAAACTTACTAAAAGCTAATTTTTTGAGACATCAACCTCAATTTCTGGACACAACTTGTTTAGATTTATTGCTTTGATTTTCTCACAGTTTTAGAGTTCATGTTTTTGAAAATTACGGAGCCCCTAAAGGGACCTTTGAAAAAATAAAAATATACAGACTTTCACGTGGTCACGAGAAAGTCTGTATATTTTTATTTTTGCAAAGGTCCCTTTAGGGGCTCCGTAGAAAATATATTTCATATAAATGTATTTTTCATAACAATAAACGTAAAATTCTGTGACTTTTTTTAAGTTCACTTTTTAAAAATTTTCACTTCACCAATAATCTGCCATGTGTCGTCTTTGAAAAGAGATCAAAATGAAGTCTGTGCTCTAAAGCATTCAAGATTTACCGCAGTTTAAGTTGGAAATTTACTTTTCAGTTCTATGCTCAAAAAGTGTAGAAATGGATTATAAATGCAGTGTAAATATAATTTAGTACCATAAAATCCCCTAAAAATACAAAATATTAAGTAAAATACATTATAAATACTAAAATATAGTACATTTATTTCATTGAAATGAAAAAAAATATTTCAGTCATTTTTGACCGTCACGCGAAGAGCACCAGAGAGGAATATTGTGACGTGTTCGTTCCCGGAAGAAACTCAAGAATACAAATGGAGGCGTTTCAGGGACGCTGATATAGAGAATAACTCTATACAGCATTACATTACACACTAAAGAAAGATGAACGTGTAGAAAAAGCAGAATAATGTCCTCTTTAAAGGAGCATATCCACATGCACGCTGTAACACGGTTCTACACAAACGCTTTGCATGCAGCTCTGCTCCCCTGCGGAGTCTGGAGCGGATCTTTCCTCAGGTCTGTGGGAACGCAGGGAACGTGGGAGCCATCTGGAGTGTGACTGTGTGTTCCTGCCAGCGCTGAGACTCTCCATACACACACACACACACACAACCTGACAGCGCAGCCTGCGTGCGTCAGACCCCGCGGTACACCAGCAGCTCCAGCAGCTCCAGCCCAACGCTTGCTAACAACGACTCAAGCTAGCAATACAACAACCAGAGACAACAGAGAGTGGATTGAGACGTTCTTCAGATGTTCCTCAAGAGCAACGTCTCAAACTGACACCAAAGACAGCATGAAGTGGAAGGTACAGCAGTCTTTCCTTCCGTATTGTGACGTATGTACGAATAAAACACTTCTGGAACAAGAACAAATGGGGGCGGGGCTTGATTTTGTCTGTGGGGAATTGATTGGTGGATTTCATGTGAGTGACAGGTTGCCCCGCCCTCGCACCAGAAAACACGTCATCATGGAAAAAATGATTATAGAATACAAGGCACATTCATTTAAAAAAAAATGATGATGTGCACGGATAAATAATTGCAATATTCCATTAAAATTTTGAATTGTCAATTTTGATTTCTTGGTGTCTATGAAACTGTCATTTTGCCAAATAACTCACACAAATTAGTATATTTTCCCGAGAAATCAAACCCTTGATCTCGGCGTTGAAATGCTCCACTCCTTGAGCTACGCTTGTTACTATTTTTAGCAGAAACTGACACAAAGAAACCAAAGTGAGAACTTCATTAAGTCTCTTTTGTTGCATTATATTGCTTTGAAACAGTCTGTATTGTAAAGAGTGCTGTATAATAAAAGGTGAGTTGACTTGACCTGACTCTTTATATATTTTACACACGCACTCACTCTTTCCAGTTCAATGACAGACGCTGCAGGTTTTGCTGATTTTTTCTTTCATTCTGGATACATGATGTATAGTCCTGACAGGAGCATTCTCACAGTCTGAATCTAAATTACAGCAGAGAAGGACGGATAGCGACCTGACTGACCACCGATGGAGCTTGACAGCATCATTCGTCATGTTTCTCACACCGATGTCACGGCTGTCGCTTCTACACAGCTTTACAATGTAAATCAGAGCATCCTTGAATTAATGTGGCGTGTTCAAAAATGACAAAGCAGTGAAAAAATATCGAAGGGCATGTGTGCTGGATAAATGCACCACTAGTTTTATAAATCTAAAAACTTCAAGCTCTGACCTCAAAATTGAATTGCAGAGTCTGAAATTTTAACATTTATCAAAACACTGCAATCCAGTAACTGAATCTATCTGAGTTAATCTTGAACTGCACAACATTAAAAACATCTACAGAGCAGATACTCATGAAAATCTTACGCATCAAAGATTAATCTTGCATTTGAAGTCCATGCACGCTTCAGAATTCAAATGAATAACTTTGGCAACTTGTTTAAAGAGTCTCACCCATGATGACCGGTAAGTCCTTGCATCTTGCAACAATAAAATCACTTGAACATGCATGATTTCTTTGTGATCATCATGGAAGAAGTGACATTATTTGTGCATGAACAGAATCCTGATGGAGAAGCACCTTCATTTCTCAAAATCCTAAAAATGTTGAGTTGTAAAACGACCCATATTGGAATCAATTAAAGCCCACTGGTATATTCAACAACTGAATCATTCTGCAGACTGTCAGTAACCTGAGCATAACGTCACCCTTACAAAAAGTTTACCATGGAAACCATACCATAGTGTGGTGAAATGCCATAGATACTAGTTACTGTTACTATTGTACAGTCATAAATCAATCAAATAGACTTAAAAACCTTGTGCCACAGTTTTAAAGTAAGCTAATGCAAACAAGTATAGTATTTAGTCGAAAACGTGTGGTCAGCATGGTAAGTTTGTGTAAGGGCTGTGAGATGTTTAACCACCTTCTCATACAAGTGAAATAAATCCTTTTGTGCAGGAAGACAATAGAACTATCGGAACCAACCTGTGCAGATGCTGACGATGATGATGATGATGAGGGACTGGGATCAGATCAGATCATTTTCAGCACCATGGAAAGCGCGATTCAACATCCACTCGGACTGTGTTTGAGATCCTCCTGTTGCCTGATGATCCAGACCCGGTTCGGTCCGTCGGAATGATGCGCGTGTCTGATATATATGTGTATATAAATTTCCTTTGTGAGTCTTTGTGGAAGGAAACCGCAAAACTGTTCACGCATCTGCAGTGCGCGCGCGCGCGGGATCCGCGGGGAAACTGTCTGCAGGTTTAGTTCTGTGTGATGAAGAGGATCGGAACTGAAACTCCCAGTACAGACGAATGAGTGCATGCGCCGCCTCTTAGAGAGAGAGAGAGAGAGAGGGAGAGAGAGAGAGAGAGAGAGAGAGAGAGGGAGAGAGAGCGCGCAGTGTGGGTGTCCTCGCGCTGTGATTCAGTGTGGATTTGCGTTCACTCATGACCATCACACAGCATTGCACAAAACCCGTCAAGAAAATGTGCAGATCACATTCACCCACAAAAAAAATAAATATATATTTTGCTTGAAGAAAGAAAATAAAGTAGGGTCATCACGATTTGAATAGGCATTTTCGACGAACACATAAAAAAAAAAAAAAAAAAAAAAAAATGGATTTGCTTTAAAACAACTTTCACACTGAAATCGCTAGTAAATTTCACAAATAATTACCAAAAAAAAAAAAAAAAGAGCAAGTCTTAATTGCATTGAATTAACAGGGACATTTTTTAAGGAGAAAGACTGAAATATTTTCTTGTAAAACATACTCCAATAATCGTTATCTAAAAATATGTATTATATATATATATATATATATTTACTCATATAGCGCCTTTCCAGAGCCCAAGGTTGCTTTACAAAGTTAGGTTAGACTGTTATAGGAATGCAAGTTTCTGACTAGGAGAGGTTCGAATACCAGAAATATTATGTAGATGGGGGAAAAAATACCATGGAAGTCAATAGCTACCATCAACTGGTAACCAACATTCTTCCAAAAGCATTCTTCCAAAAATAACCAAAATATCTTCTTTTGTGTTCAACAGAAGAAACTCATACAGGTTTGGAACAACATAAGGGTGAGTAAATTATGATAGAATTGTCATTTTTGGGTGAGCTTTCCCTTTAAGGTGATTTGCCTCCAGCCATATGGGTTCTTTGATGCAAGTTGTGTATAGAGAAAACACTGAGGTGGGAGAAATGCTAAAATAAATCTGTATGCTAAAATAAATAGAACCCAAAGCGTCTGATTATTAGTCCAAGTGGTAACTAGTAAAAAGTAGAGGGCCCGGAACAGAGCCTTGAGGTACACCAGGTATGAATATGTGTAGTTTGAATGTAATTCAGATGTACTACATTCACCAAGAAAGGACATCTGAAATGTGCAGTTCTGTGGGTTGAAACCCACTGGTCTAGGATAAACAACTGAGATCTTATTTGTAATCTTATGTGCATTTATGAATGAGTACAAATATTAGTCTTGGAGGTTTTAAAAGTATGAGCTAAATATGTTTTTGAAACAGATACATAAGGGAGTATAACTCATGTTTTGTTGTTTATCTTGTTTATAGCTTTTGTATTGTGCCAGTTTGCTCCTGTCTGTGTGTGTGTGTGTCTGTCTGTGTGTGTGTGTGTGTGTGTGTGTGTGTGTGTGTGTGTGTGTGTCAGGAAATAAGATAGTTTCTGGAGATGATTATATGTGATTCAGAGAATCCATCCTCAGTAACTTGTTTATCCGTCTCCTCGGGTTCAGACGCTCGGCCTGTCTGCCCATCTCTACCTGTCTGTCTCTATCTGTCTGCCTCTACCTGTCTGCCTCTATCTGTCTGTCTCTACCTGTCTGTCTCTGTCTGTCTCTACCTGCCCATCTCTACCTGTCTGTCTCTATCTGTCTGTCTCTACCTGCCTGTCTCTGTCTGTCTCTACCTGCCTGTCTCTGTCTGTCTCTAACTGCCTGTCTCTGTCTGTCTCTACCTGTCTGTCTCTATCTGTCTGTCTCTACCTGCCCATCTCTACCTGTCTGTCTCTATCTGTCTGTCTCTACCTGCCTGTCTCTGTCTGTCTCTAACTGCCTGTCTCTGTCTGTCTCTACCTGTCTGTCTCTATCTGTCTGTCTCTAACTGCCTGTCTCTGTCTGTCTCTACCTGCCCATCTCTACCTGTCCGTCTCTATCTGTCTGTCTCTACCTGTCTGCCTCTGTCTGTCTCTACCTGTCTGTCTCTACCTGCCCATCTCTACCTGTCTGTCCTTACCTGTCTGTCTCTACCTGCCCATCTCTACCTGTCGGTCTCTAACTGCCTGTCTCTACCTGTCTGTCTCTACCTGTCTGCCTCTACCTGTCTGCCTCTACCTGTCTGCCTCTACCTGTCTGTCTCTACCTGTACCTGTCTGTCTCTACCTGTCTGCCTGTACCTGTCTGCCTGTACCTGTCTGTCTCTACCTGTCTGCCTGTACCTGTCTGTCTCTACCTGTCTGCCTGTACCTGTCTGCCTGTACCTGTCTGTCTGTACCTGTCTGCCTCTACCTGTCTGCCTCTACCTGTCTGTCTCTACCTGTCTGCCTCTACCTGTCTGCCTGTACCTGTCTGTCTCTACCTGTCTGCCTGTACCTGTCTGCCTGTACCTGTCTGTCTGTACCTGTCTGCCTCTACCTGTCTGCCTGTACCTGTCTGTCTCTACCTGTCTGTCTCTACCTGTCTGCCTGTACCTGTCTGTCTGTACCTGTCTGCCTGTACCTGTCTGTCTCTACCTGTCTGCCTCTACCTGTCTGTCTCTACCTGTCTGCCTGTACCTGTCTGTCTCTACCTGTCTGCCTGTACCTGTCTGTCTCTACCTGTCTGTCTCTACCTGTCTGCCTGTACCTGTCTGTCTGTACCTGTCTGCCTGTACCTGTCTGTCTCTACCTGTCTGTCTCTGTCTGTCTGCCTCTACCTGTCTGCCTCTATCTGTCTGTCTCTACCTGTCTGTCTCTGTCTGTCTCTACCTGCCCATCTCTACCTGTCTGTCTCTATCTGTCTGTCTCTACCTGCCTGTCTCTGTCTGTCTCTACCTGCCTGTCTCTGTCTGTCTCTAACTGCCTGTCTCTGTCTGTCTCTACCTGTCTGTCTCTATCTGTCTGTCTCTACCTGCCCATCTCTACCTGTCTGTCTCTATCTGTCTGTCTCTACCTGCCTGTCTCTGTCTGTCTCTAACTGCCTGTCTCTGTCTGTCTCTACCTGTCTGTCTCTATCTGTCTGTCTCTACCTGCCCATCTCTACCTGTCTGTCTCTACCTGTCTGCCTGTACCTGTCTGTCTGTACCTGTCTGCCTGTACCTGTCTGTCTCTACCTGTCTGTCTCTGTCTGTCTGCCTCTACCTGTCTGCCTCTATCTGTCTGTCTCTACCTGTCTGTCTCTGTCTGTCTCTACCTGCCCATCTCTACCTGTCTGTCTCTATCTGTCTGTCTCTACCTGCCTGTCTCTGTCTGTCTCTACCTGCCTGTCTCTGTCTGTCTCTAACTGCCTGTCTCTGTCTGTCTCTACCTGTCTGTCTCTATCTGTCTGTCTCTACCTGCCCATCTCTACCTGTCTGTCTCTATCTGTCTGTCTCTACCTGCCTGTCTCTGTCTGTCTCTAACTGCCTGTCTCTGTCTGTCTCTACCTGTCTGTCTCTATCTGTCTGTCTCTAACTGCCTGTCTCTGTCTGTCTCTACCTGCCCATCTCTACCTGTCCGTCTCTATCTGTCTGTCTCTACCTGTCTGCCTCTGTCTGTCTCTACCTGTCTGTCTCTACCTGCCCATCTCTACCTGTCTGTCCTTACCTGTCTGTCTCTACCTGCCCATCTCTACCTGTCGGTCTCTAACTGCCTGTCTCTACCTGTCTGTCTCTACCTGTCTGCCTCTACCTGTCTGCCTCTACCTGTCTGCCTCTACCTGTCTGTCTCTACCTGTACCTGTCTGTCTCTACCTGTCTGCCTGTACCTGTCTGCCTGTACCTGTCTGTCTCTACCTGTCTGCCTGTACCTGTCTGTCTCTACCTGTCTGCCTGTACCTGTCTGCCTGTACCTGTCTGTCTGTACCTGTCTGCCTCTACCTGTCTGCCTCTACCTGTCTGTCTCTACCTGTCTGCCTCTACCTGTCTGCCTGTACCTGTCTGTCTCTACCTGTCTGCCTGTACCTGTCTGCCTGTACCTGTCTGTCTGTACCTGTCTGCCTCTACCTGTCTGCCTGTACCTGTCTGTCTCTACCTGTCTGTCTCTACCTGTCTGCCTGTACCTGTCTGTCTGTACCTGTCTGCCTGTACCTGTCTGTCTCTACCTGTCTGCCTCTACCTGTCTGTCTCTACCTGTCTGCCTGTACCTGTCTGTCTCTACCTGTCTGCCTGTACCTGTCTGTCTCTACCTGTCTGTCTCTACCTGTCTGCCTGTACCTGTCTGTCTGTACCTGTCTGCCTGTACCTGTCTGTCTCTACCTGTCTGTCTCTACCTGTCTGCCTGTACCTGTCTGTCTGTACCTGTCTGCCTGTACCTGTCTGTCTCTACCTGTCTGCCTCTACCTGTCTGTCTCTACCTGTCTGCCTCTACCTGTCTGTCTCTACCTGTCTGCCTGTACCTGTCTGCCTGTACCTGTCTGTCTCTACCTGTCTGCCTGTACCTGTCTGTCTGTACCTGTCTGCCTGTACCTGTCTGTCTCTACCTGTCTGCCTGTACCTGTCTGTCTGTACCTGTCTGTCTGTACCTGTCTGCCTCTACCTGTCTGCCTGTACCTGTCTGTCTGTACCTGTCTGCCTCTACCTGTCTGCCTGTACCTGTCTGTCTCTACCTGTCTGTCTCTACCTGTCTGCCTGTACCTGTCTGTCTCTCTGAGAGCACGAGCCAGTCAGTAACATTCTGCTCCAGTTCTTGTGAAGGGACTGAAGACAACACATGCATCTCATCTGACATGTGGCTTTCCCTGTGAATGTCATCTCCACTTGTGTTTTTATATGATTCCAGATCCTCAAGAACTAGTCTGAGACATCAGATTCATCAGAATGGACATTTCCTGCAGTAGTCAGCCATTAAAATTACATCTGCACTGTAAAAAATGATTTGTTGACACAACTTGACTTAGTCAAGTCATCTTATTGCATTGACTCAGTCAAGTTTAACCAACGTTAGGATTTAAGTTCACTCAACTTGTATGTATTTGTTGAAATAACTTGCAGTAAATTGAGCCAACGTACTGTATCAATTAATAAGCATTTATCATTTTTAGTTAAGTCAACTGAAAAACATATTGGATGAACTTAATTTTTCATGTTTTCACAACCATTAACTAAGTCTAATTGACATAAATAGTCATTTTTCCTCAACATCATAACTTAACTATTTGAGTTTACTGGACTGCATTGCTTGCTTTAACAAGAAATTCTAGATATCTATCTGGAACCAGATTTTTAATGAAATCAACAACTGCAAAATTGAAACTCTCAGCATTTATTTTTTTTAAATAGATGCATTGCACCCAAAAGACAGACACAAAGAATTATCTTGCAAAGATAAAAAAAAACTCCACAAGAAAAACCCTCACATACATACAGCTCACACAAACAAGTGCAAACTTCTCTATGCACAGACCCATCTTAGAGCCAAAATAGTACAAATAACTCTCCTTGTCATTATCAGATATTTTCATTGCAGGAACAAGTGTACATGAAGAATTCACAATAAGCTGTATTAAAAACTTCACAGATTAAACTGTTTAAAAACAGTGTCTTCAGTTCCCACTCGTAGAAACATGGCAAGGAAAGAGCAAGCAGAACAAGGTAACAAGAAAACAGTCTGTTTGAAAATCAAGAATACCAACATTTGTTTTCTGTCTTATCTCAGCAACTTGCTCTTCAAAGAGTGAACTCTTGCGGTGCAAGAGTCTGATCCAACACCAATAAACAGGCGCTGTATCACTTCAAAAGTGAATTTGAATTTCTTTGGGTAGTTGAGGTTTAATGCGTACACCAGGCCCATCAGGTTCAGAAAAGCATTAGGTACAGCACTCAGGTGACGCATTACCACTTCTTCCTCAATCACCAGGACAATGTCATTGTAGAACGCTGACTGAGGTTCCATCACATTTTCCACAACCAGTAGGATTCCTATCACCACACCCTTGATCACTTCCTCTTCAATGTCACTGGGCTTTATAGAATGCAAACAAAACAAGGTACTATTACTTAAAACCAATTACACAAACAATTTACAGTCCCCAGACCCCTGCAATTTTTCCTTGTTTTGCCTTAAAGAAGAACTCCGGTCAGTTTTAACATTGAGCTCATTTTTTTGTAAATTTGGAGTGCTGTCAATACAGAGAACAACGACAAAAATCGGTGTTGCCTACACCGTGTTATCCTCTTTTTAAACTTTGCACCCTGTTGACTTCAATGGGGCAAGTTTTAAACCTGCTTTTAGCCTCTTAACATCCTTGATGTGTCATTACAAGTGCACAGCCAATGTGAGTGATTCCTTCAGAGTGAACACGGGTGAATCTGACTGCAGTAGATGTGAAAGATATTAATAAAAATGATGTTATTTCAGCCAGCGCACATACCTGTATTTACATCCTGTTTTCGGTCGAAGTCCAAAGTAGAGTTCACGCGCGTGATCATAGGTACTAAACCTATGCACGTGAACTCGACAATCGACTACTGTGGACTTCGACCGAAAACAGGATGTAAATACAGGTATGTGCGCTGGCTGAAATAACATCATTTTTATTAATATCTTTCACATCTACTGCAGTCAGATTCACCCGTGTTCACTCTGAAGGAATCACTCACATTGGCTGTGCACTTGTAATGACACATCAAGGATTTTAAGAGGCTAAAAGCAGGTTTAAAACTTGCCCCATTTAAGTCAACAGGGTGCAAATTTTAAAAAGAGGATAACACGGTGTAGGCAACACCGATTTTTGTCGTTGTTCTCTGTACTGACAGCACTCCAAATGTACAAAAAAATGAGCTCAATGTTAAAATTGACTGGAGTTCTCCTTTAAAGGTTTCAGCTTACCTCACATATCTTCATGAATTTTGAAGGAATCTCTCGCATGTACCACGGCAGGTCAAGCAATGCTGCAGTCCTCATCGTTTGGTTTGTTGTCTGTAAATTAAAGGATGGTTAAAGTACCAGCTTTATTGGATCAATCCTTTGTTTTTCTTTATTCGTTTATCCTTTCTCCCCCTCCCTCTGTCTTGTTTTTAGAAAAAATAAAAACATTCATTTCAAATTTGCACATTTTCACTTGTACACTTTTGTTGTAAATAATTTACCAGTGATGTGGTGCAACAACAGTTGTTTGTTACCTTTTTGTTCAGCACCAAAATAAGATTTAATAGTGGGTGTAACACGCTCATGGCACTTAAATCAGGAGTGTCTAAGGGTGCTTTCACACTGGGCTCGTTTGCTGCGGTACGAGCCTGAGCGCGATTGTTCCCGGCGCTCTCCGCAGCGTTGGTCTGGTTTCACACTCAACTTGATTCTATCGAACCCTGGTGCGTTTGCGTGCATATTACGTCATGGCAAACGTTCATGGCGCATGATAGAAAACAGAACATGGGGCAATATATTGTGTTTTTTATTAATTCGGTGCTATTATGCGCAGCTGAGTGAACAACACAGGTTTACTGTGTGTGTGTGTGTGTGTGTGTCGCATAAGGTGACCTTCTGCTGCTTGCAAACGGACTCTTTTGAGGAGACAGTGGATTTCCAAATTTGTTGCCCTGATTCCACACGCTGTGCACGAATACACTGCAGGCTCACTCTCGCTCGTATCCAAGGTAAATCTTCAACACCATCATCCTGGACATGTGTTTTATTTAACTAAATGCATCATAATCAGCTAAAACGCATGCGCAGGTCACTTTACTTCCTGAACAAGCACGCACCCAGTTTTACAGGAAGTAAAGTGACCTGCGCATGCGTTTTAGCTGATTATGATGTATTTATTTAAATAAAACACATGTAAGGGATGACAGTGTTGATGATTTACCTTGGATACGAACGAGAGTGAGCCTGCAGTGTATTCGCGCACAGCACGTGGAATCAGGGCAACAAATTTGGAAATCCACTGTCTCCTCAAAAGAGTCCGTTTGCAAGCAGCAGAAGGTCACCTTATGCGACACACACACACACACACACACACACACACACAGTAAACCTGTGTTGTTCACTCAGCTGCGCATAATAGCACCGAATTATATTGACCCACATTCTGTTTTCTATCATGCGCCGTGCACGTTTGCCATGATGTAATATGCACGCAAACGCACCAGGGTTCAATAGAATCAAATTGAGTGTGAAACCAGGAACAATCGCGCTCGGGCTCGTACCGCAGCAAATGACCCCAGTGTGAAAGCACTCTAAGTCTGCTCCTGGAGGGCCAATAATGTATTGCAGAGTTTAACTCCAACTTGGTTCAACACACCTGCCTGGAAGTTTGTAGTGATCCTGAACACCTTGATTAGCTGGTTCAGGTGTGTTTAATTGGGGTTGAAGCTAAACTCTGCAGGATCTTGGCTCCCCAGGAGCAGGATTGGGCACCCCTGCCTTAAATGAATTGAGGTTGTAACAACACTTTAAAGGATAGGTTACCAAAGATGATAATTGTCATTTACTCACCAACATGCCACTCTAAACACATGCAAAAATATTCATAAATGAAAAATGGCTAGGCTGTTAAGCTCTATAAAGGACAAGTCAACACTATAAAAAATGCAGTTAAAAGTAGTGGATGAGTCATGTTGCCTATTTTAAAAGTTTTAAAACTTTGTGTAATGAACTGATCAGATCATATCAGTGTTAAGGTTACTACGACATACTACAACAACAACATCAAACCTCATTAGTTCTTGTGTCATGACATTTGATCAAAAGACTTGCAAGAACCAATGAGGCTTGATATTTATGTAGTAGCTAATACAATAAAACATTATTGTAAACAATGACTGAAATGTGTATGTTTTCATCATACAAAGAGATTGTATGATGGCAGAAGACTTTGAATATGACATACAAATCGTATAGGTTACTTTTTAGACAGTTACTCTGAAGTCATTGTATGAAAAGATGTCACTATCACTAGGTTTATGATGTGAGTAAGTAAGTAAATGATCACAGAATTGTCATTTTGGGGAGAGAAAGACTGCTTTAAAATAAATTGACTCACATCCTTATCAACGTTCTCCAGTACTGAAGTCATTTCTGGAATGTCCTCATACCGCTTTGACCTGAATAACTGTATCTGCTTTGAGAGATGACCATCTAGGCCTTCCAAAAAGGACTTGCTCGGGTCCTTTGACACAAGCCTGGTGAATTCTTTGCTGATCTATAAAAACATAAATGCATTTACAAATTTAACAAAGATGCCAGGGTCTCAGTGACAGTCTTACAACATTAACAAGTTAAAACATTTTAATTTCACTCAACATGAAAGAACTGGTCATATAATCTTAGGATATTAAGTTTTCCCATATCTTCTAATAGAACAGCACTTGTTTGTGTCTACAATTGTTGTGTAAACAAATTTATTATAATAGGCAAAATTATGATTTTTGTCATAATCATGTAGCCCTAAAACATCTTACTCCCCAAATACAATGAGGAAAAAAATATCAACATTTTTTATTTCTATGGCTGGGTGATGCATTGAATATTATACTGATGATGTTGCTGTCAATATAAAAGTGAGCAATGCTATACATATAGCTTTTATTATGTTAAAATGTTTTCTACAAATAACGTAATTCTGAATTTCATGATTCTTCAGAGCTTCACAGGTAACACAAATTACATATAAGTTTAATAATGTGATTATTACACTACAAAAATTTATGAACTTATATTAATAACTTACATCGCAACTTACCAATAGAAGACACGCCGTTTGCACGTGCTCAAAAACATTCATATGGTAGCCTATGTCATTTGAAAAAATAACAACAGGGCGTTTAAGAAACATAAGTCAATCAAGCATTTTTATTTGTCATGTTAAACACAAATATGGACTGGCCGCGCTGCTTCAGATATTAACTTAACGTTAACATTACTGGTTATTAGGTGTTTCTAACGATAATGAACCGATTAAGAACACGCTAAAAAAAATTATATGTACACTATTTTATCTATTTATAAACATTAACTTTTAATGACGACTTCTCTTTCTGCTCACGTCTCGACAGCAGCTCGGTGTCTCTGTCGAGCGAGCAGAAATTTGCCTGGCAGTGCGTGTGGCTCCTGATAACTAACGTTAATCGAGTTTGCCAAATGTAATCAAAATGTGCCTGGAATCAAAACACGGACGAGATGCGCTAACGAAACAAGCCTAATTTAACATGAAAGAAAGCACAAATTAGGGTATACTTACTCATTTCATTATTTGCAGTCCATAAAAGTCCACCTGTACTCGTTCAAACGCGGGCTCCTTCGTCTTTTCTTGCATCAGCAACTTCTCGTGCAAAAAAATGGCGATGGCGCGTCTGCCTCAAATTCGTTCAAATAGTACGTCATCATGACGTAGAGTTTCTGGCACATGCGCATTACACAGAAAGTTGATAGAACCTATGCTTTGTTGTTATATGAACACGTTATTTAAAGTTTTCCATTTCCCTTCAAGTTGAGGTTGTCATAACTCATCCTATTGTGTAGTGAGACACTGCAAGTTGACAAGACATGATTTTACTAGTCCACCTGACTAAAACTCAGAATCACTTTTTACAGTGTGTACGCTTAAAGTCATTTGCAACCTCCATATAGTGACACATTGCTGCTGTAAATGCCACTATCTGAACACAAACAGCATCTTTCTTCATTGACGGCCATTCAAAATCAGTGCAAGCATATTATCATAAAACTTTACCAAAGGTTAAAGGTTAATATACACACAAAAAATTAGTTGCCAAGCATTTTTAAGTTGTAGTTCTAGTAACCTCATTATTGTCACGTTCTGTTGTGTTTTCAGTTTTATTTTCAAAGGTTTTAGTTTGTCTTCATCATTTCCTGTGTTTTCTTCTGTTTTCGTTTTGGTGATTCATTGTTGCATTGATTAGTTCAGACCTGGTTCATATTGCATTCAACTATTTTCAGTTCTCTCAGTTCATGGTCTTGTGTTGGTTGTGTTTTGCATGCATTTCCTTTTATTTTCATTTTGGATTTCATTCTTTTGTGTTATTTAAGAGAGTTATCCGTAACGCCTCACCTCATCATCAAAACATGACAATTATCATCAAATAAAACTACAGATGTGTTTAATAATCAGATATGTGTCTTACGTGATGCCAGTGAATATTCATAGCATCTGTGATGATTCTGACTCGATGGATCAATCTGCACAATCCACTTCACTTACAGTAGCAGATATACAGCAATGAAGTGGGCTCTGAAAGAGAGAGAGAGAGAGAGAGAGAGAGAGAGAGAGAGAGAGAAAGAGAGAGAAAGAGAGAGAGAGAGGCTTTTTCACTCCTATAATCCTATAATATATGCACTGCATAATGAAAATAAATAATAGAAGTTTAAATCAGAAATGCAAAAAGTTCTTCAGGGGATAAAATCAAAAGGCATGTGCAAGAGCGTAATTATTTTAGAGCAGAAGAGCAAAGGGAGACTGATCATTTTCTACACCTTTCATGCTAATAAGATTGTCTCAAAGTTCACAGAAACCTTGGCAGAAAATGAACCGTATTACAAACTTCAGAGGCAGTTAGATGCTTTGGTTGACTGAACTCAATATCTCAATGTTTTTAAAGACCCCGCAAAATGTGTTTATCTGCTAAAAGTCCATTTTATGACCTCAAAGCAACAGACAAGAAGGAAACATTAATAATCAGAAGCAGATAAAATCATGATTTATTTTCTGATGATTAAATTCACCTGTCTCTGTGATGTCGCCCTCTGCTGCACAGGAACCGAACTGCATTTACACAATCATAATCTCCATTGAACAGCTTAAGCATGATAAACCTCTCTTAATGCAGGTCCCAGTGTATTAAAAGCCATCATTAGCTTTCCCATTCATCTCAATGGCAGTTTCTCCGATGGTCTCTTTTTCCAAACGGCACACAAACAGCAAAACACTCGCTCACCGAATCATTCACAGCTCTGAAGTGCAGCAAATTGATGCTTTAGTTTCAGATGCTTGAACTGGCTCTCCGTCTCTGATTGCATGAGCGTTTGTGAAGCGTATGCCAAGAGTTTAGCGCTCCCAGCACTGAAAGTCAGAAAAACATCTCAGGGCCTGGAGAGAGAAGCTGCCAAGATGAATCTAGTGTTTGTTCAGTTCCTCATGTGTCAGTCAGAGATCCAGAGAGAGATGAAAGAAAGAAAGAAAGAAAGAAAGAAAGAAAATAGCATATAAGTTGCCACCCACATGCCATGAAGGAAGGAAGGAAGGAAGGAAGGAAGGAAGGAAGGAAGGAAGGAAGGAAGGAAGGAAGGAAGGAAGGAAGGAAGGAAGGAAGGAAATAGCATATAAGTTGCCACCCACATGCCAGGAAGGAAGGAAGGAAGGAAGGAAGGAAATAGCATATAAGTTGCCACCCACATGCCAGGAAGGAAGGAAGGAAGGAAGGAAGGAAGGAAGGAAGGAAGGAAGGAAGGAAATAGCATATAAGTTGCCACCCACATGCCAGGAAGGAAGGAAGGAAGGAAGGAAGGAAGGAAGGAAGAAAGAAAGAAAATAGCATATAAGTTGCCACCCACATGCCATGAAGGAAGGAAGGAAGGAAGGAAGGAAGGAAGAAAGAAAGAAAGAAAGAAAGAAAGAAAGAAAATAGCATATAAGTTGCCACCCACATGCCATGAAGGAAGGAAGGAAGGAAGGAAGGAAGGAAGGAAGAAAGGAAGAAAGAAAGAAAGAAAGAAAGAAAGAAAGAAAGAAAAGCATATAAGTTGCCACCCACATGTCATGAAGCATTGAAAATCTCAAAATATTAAATTAAATTCATATTCAGTATAGCACTTTTCACAATGCACATCGTTTCAAAGCAGCTTCACAGAAAATGCATGAGTCCACATTACAATTTAGAGTGATGTGTTATCAGAGATAACTGTCCAAGTTATGCATTTCAGAAATATACATATTAAAAATTTAAAAATCGCAGTTAGCACTTTTTTTAAATTAATTTAAACAATGTAATAAATTAAGGCGGAAACAATGAGCTCATTGAAGTAATGAATACTTGTTTGTGAATCCTCCTAAAATCCTCCATTATATAGCAGTAATAGTTTTATACTGTACTTTTATTGCTGGTTTCATTTAGTCATGTGCACTAGTGCTTCACAGAGCAGGTCATGACCTCTGACCTGGATGCTTTTCTACTTTTTGAAGGATGTTTTCAAATCCCTGTGGAGAAAATACATCCAGAGCCAAGGCCACTGAAGCTTTATTCACTTGCATTTCTGCACATATTCTGTTAAATAAACGCTCCAGCGTACCAATGCTAATGTTGATTGCTAATATTCCCCATCCACGCGCCCCATGACCTTGTCATTTTCAATAAAGCCCGTTGAGACTGCAGCGGAAGAAGCAAAAAGCCACAGTTAAGAGAAAAGAAAAGAAAACCTGGAACAACCCAGAGCCACCTGGGAAATATCCACAGCGTTTAAAACAGAGCAAAGAAACTCTATCCAACACGGCCAGAAGAAGAAGAAAGCAGGCCTGCGGTGATGCTGCTGTATAAATGAGAACGCTTCACGAACACGCAAAACAAATGGTTTTATTGGAGCAAAAGATCAAAATAATTCAATGGAGAGAGAAATTAGATATGCAAATGCGAGCGGGTTTTGAATTTACCAACATGTGTAGAGTTAAAAGCACAAACCCTAAGGCTCTCAATTTATTTTCCACACAGGTCGCTGGCTTGAATGTGGGAAGCACACACAGATAACGCTGCCAAAAGACGCTTTTTAATGAATATGCTTATTCCAGCTACACGTCTTTCTCTCATTTTCTTCTGCTTTTTTGACCAGCCTCAAAGCAGAGGCACATGAAGGGATGCATTGATCTGAGCGCGCTCAATGCGGGAGTTTATTAGCCGCTTAAACTCTTCTGGAGTTATGGACTGGCGTGACCCGCGGGCCGGATCCGGGATGAACTCTCTGAGGTCGTATCTGTTTAATTGCAGTCCGCTGAGTTGTGTGTGAGTCAGCGTTACTGTAAGTGGAGTGTGTTGTGGAGAACTGCGCCGTCTGGACCGACCTGTCGATTGATCAAGATAAATGAAGAGCAGCGGCCAGTTAATGAACTACAGCAGCGGAATGTGAATCTTACAATTTAGCAGCCAGTACTTTAAGACTCATGTTTATAAACACACACACACACACATACACACACGGACATACACACACACACACACACACACACACACAAACAGACATACACACTCACAAATACACTATCTCACACACACACACACACACACACACACACACACACACACACTCACACACACACACACACACACACACACACACACACACTCACTCACAAACACACACACACACTCTCTCACACACGCATACATACACTCACACGCACACACACGCACGCACGCACACACACACACACACACACACAAATACACTATCTCAAACACACACACACACACACACACACACACACACACACACTCACAAACACACACACTCTCTCACACACACATACATACACTCACACGCACACACACTCTCTCACACACACATACATACACTCACACGCACACACACGCACACACACACACACACACACACAAACGGACATACACACTCACAAACACACTCTCTCAAACACACTCACTCACACACACACACACACACACAAACGGACATACACACTCACAAACACACTCTCTCAAACACACATACACTCACACTCACACTCTCACACACACACACTCACATTCGCCACACCAAATTCACACACTAATCACAACAGTAAACTTTTAGCACTTTACAATAAAAAAAACAAAAAACAATTGAATTAAACAAATTAATTAATTTAATTACATGAATAATTGAATAATGTTTATTATTTTTATAAATGCATAAATCTATCAATAATTTATAAGTATAAAAATATATATTACAAATAATAATTTCATTACACACACACACACACACACACACACACACACACACACACACACACATACACACACCTTTACATATAATTTTTGTAAATAAAGGTTCTGTCAGATTTAGCTCACTTCTGGGGACAAATTTGTTAATTTTAGAATTAAAAAGATGAAAATAATTCAATTAAATCATTTATAAATTGATTAATTAATTAAATTACCTTTTATTACTAGTAAATGAATAAATAAAATAATTTACTTTGATTAAATAATTTGTATCATGGTAAAAGAGAAATATATATATAATATATATGTATATATATATATATAAATATTAACAAAATATTTTTTTAACTACACACACAAAACTTTATATACAATTTGAAGGTTAAAATGAAGGTTTTGTCAGAATTAACTGACTTCTGGGGTCATAATAGTTCATTTCATCTAACTACTTAAAGAAGGGCATTTAACAGAAAGCCTTTCAATTTGAGAAAGAAAAAAATCCCCCATTCAGGACGTCCCCAGGTCAGATCTAGCCCTTTATTTAGCTCGTCGTGTTGTGAGTGTGTGAGCTCAGGAGAAAACGCCCTCATTAGCATTAGCATGAGCAGTGTCAGGCCGCTAGCTAGCGCTTCGGCTCAGCTCAGGGTCACGGAGTCACACTGTTATTTGTCCAGCGCTGTCGCCGGCCCCTGAAGAGACGAGGACAGTCGTCGAGAGAGCGCTTGTGCTCATCTTCATGTCAGGAGCGTTCACACTGCCCTGGAGCGGGTCACAGGGAGACATATTACACGTCCATTATTCATATCGGCTCACAGGGCTTTGGGATTTATTACTTTTCTAACATTCAGCGCTTTTTTGTGGGAAAATCTGTGGAATGGACACAAACAAGTGAAACACATGACAGTAAATTAGCCAAAATATTTAAGGGTGGTTGAATATGATTTCACTTTTCTAACTTTAGTTAGTGTGTAATGTTGCTGTTTGATCATAAACAACATCTGCAAAGTTACAACGCTCAAAGTTCAAAGCAAAGGGAGATATTTGCTTTTACAGAAATCGCTTTTTAAGGACTACAACAAACGGCTGGTAGAGACTACACCACATTCCTCCCGGGTTAGTGACATCACAAACCCTAAAATTTACATAAACCCCGCCCCCTGAACATGATTTATAGATTATCAAGACAGAATATGCTAATAAATGAGTAGAAGATAACTACACATCAGCTTCATAAATTCATCAACTAACCATACAGAAATGTTGTCTACATGTTGTCACTTCTTCTTGAGTCTCTCCATCTTTCTGACTTCGGTTTGAACATAAAAGGCTAAAAGTTTTGACATTTTCAGTGCATGTGTGTGTGAGGTAAAAGGACACCAGCTCTTGAAGCTCCGCCCCCTGTGCTGGGAACAGCAGCTCATTTGCATTTAAAGGAACAGACACTAAAACAGTGTGTTTTTGCTCACCCTCAAAAAGTGACAATTTTAACATGCTATATAAAAATATCTATGGGGTATTTTGAGCTAAAACTTCACACACACACTCTGGGGACATCAGAGACTTATTTTACATCTTGTGAAAAGGGCATTATACCACCCCTTTAAGACAAGACACATTATTTTAATATGCACTATTCAATTCTGTGATTTTGCCTCCATAATATTTCAGGCTATAGTGGACAGAAAACATCCCTAAGTGTTTTATGACACGTTATGTATTTGGGTTTTGTAGATTTCAGTTATGATACACATCTTTAAAGGAGTCAAATCTCCATTTCAGCAGAACTCACATCAAACTTTACCGCTTTATTCCTATCTATATTCTGAAGGGTTTTACAGAGGGGATAATTTGCCTGATTTATATAACAGTTCATTCATGAAAACATTCTTCTGGCTATTGACAGTATTTTATGATTTATGGAGCGATAAATATAATGAGCGAGTCATTGAATCATTCATTCAACCATTTTATTTTATAATGCAAATTAATTATGTATTTTTAAATGGACTGTAGCAATTCATATTTTGTCAGAACTCTAGTGAATTGTATGTTATTTTTAGTGCTGGCAAAATAAAAAAATAAAAATTAATGCAATTAATGCTGTTTTTCCCGTCAATATGATCACGCTCTCATTAATGCAAACGCTTTTAAAGCATTCAAGCGTGATAAGACACAAAAGAGAACGCAGAGCAGTACTGGTATACGTCTGTGAATCTCCTGTCTGTGTGACACACACACACACACACACACACACACACACACACTCACTCTCACACACACTTATGCTTCAGACAGCGCTTACATGGATAAAAACACACAATTACGCCAAAATGCCCGTTTTGTCGAGTATCCTCGCAAGCCTTAAATGGTGAAACTAAGTGTTAAAGTCCCCCTGTGGTGTAAATCCAGCTTTTAATGTTGTTTGTGTGTCTATGTGGTGTTTTTAATAATGCTTTAAGACAAACCATGTGTAAATTCATAAGTCGACTCCATTGCTGAGTATTTCCTCCTTAAAATGGCAGTGAACCAAAGACAGTCTCAAACACACGCTTTGAAATCGCTGGTGTTTCTGACGTCACAAACTACCTTGTAACCAATCAGATCAACGTGTGATCGTCAACCAGTGGATCTCTGAGCTGAGTGAGTGAGTGGAGGCGGGGCTCATTTGCATATTCAGAGAACCGCGCATACTAAGGCAAGGGTGTCGAGTTACATTCATTTTAAGGCATGAAGCTTTTTTTTTTTTTTTTATATGTAATTTTGGAGATCAAAGATGAGTTTTAAGGGATAAAATTGTTGACTTGCAGGGGGACTTTAAAATACAGGCAACTATATGTTGTTTCAACATTAATTTGGAGATTAAATGTGAAATTGTTACAATATAAAAATATATTAAAAACTTTAATATTAGGTGCGATTAATCGTGATTAAGTACAGAAAAACAATGTGTGATTATTTTTTTTTATTTTTTTTTTTTGATTGACAGCACTAGTTATTTTCCTTAGTGGTCCATTCAGAATCATGACCTCGATTTTAAACAAAAAATAATAGTGATTCTTAATTTACCCAGAATCGTGCAGCTCTTCTGTGCAGAAGGCTAGTGTTCCACTCGAACCATTTCCCATAAGTGCCCGATCAATAACCGCGTGGGCAGAGATTTCAATGCCCAGCAAAGGCCAATACAGCCTCAAACAAAACAGGACAAAAATATCTTCTAGCAAGCTGCAAAAACACCCAAGCATTATCGGCTGTTCCTGATGTATACTCCCTTTTCATCATAAAATGTCATTATATGTTGTGTGCCCAGCCAGCGTTCCAGTCTATTTGTAATGGAGCGTCACGATGAGCCGCTCTTGTTGTCTTTATTCGGAGCGTGGATGAGTTTATTTGCTGCGGGAGGATTCATGTTGGTGTCAGAGCCACTGAGCCATCCATCTTTCTCCCAGAGAAGTGCAGGGATGAGTTGTGTCTTCTCCAATCCCGCGGCAATATATTTAACTCCAATCTCTGTCACCGCCCCGCGAGCTTGGAGGAGACCAATTTTCTATATTTCAGCCGACAGCTTGAAAATGAACATTAAATATTGATCGCGGGTTACGTGACAAGCGCTGGGATGCTGTGAACCCTCCGGTCAGCCGGATTTATTTTGGCCGGAGCTATTTTTGGCCGTGTCTTCCAGCGGTTTGAGGCATTATGAGTCGAGAGCTTTTCCCTTAGAGTAATTCAGCCTTTAAATGTTTATCGAGTAAACATTTTTTAAAACCGAGCAGGGAAGACAGTCGAGGACTCAGGTGATCAATGGTGTTTGAGAACACGGTTCGTTTGGGATTAATAATGCACCGTGAAAGATTATCAAACAAGAATACGGTCGAGTCGGTGTTATTATTAACTAAAACTAATACAATTGTTTTCGTATGTTGATATATATCTGAAATAAAGTTAAATATATTAGAAAATATAAAAACTTACACCTAAAAAACTTTGACTAAGTGAAGTAAAATACTTTTAAATTGGACTAAAATTACTAAAACTGAAATATAAATGAAAGCTAAATAGAAATATGAAACGAACACAAACACACACACAATTACAAGCTTAAACTAAAATGAAAATTTTAACTAAAATTGAAATAGATTAAAAGTTAATTATATAAACAATTTATATATTTATATTAGTGCTGTCAAATTGATTAATCACATCTGACATAAAAGTTTGTTTATATAATATATATTTGTTATATTAATAAACATTATTATAGGCTATGTATAAACAAACATCTAGAAACACACACACACACACACACACGTGTGTGTGTATATATATATATATATATATATATATATATATATATATATATATATATATATATATATATATATATATATATATATATACACTGTATATATATATATATATATATATATATACAGTGAGGAAAATAAGTATTTGAACACCCTGCTATTTTGCAAGTTCTCCCACTTAGAAATCATGGAGGGGTCTGAAATTGTCATCGTAGGTGCATGTCCACTGTGAGAGACATAATCTAAATAAAAAAATCCAGAAATCACAATGTATGATTTTTTTTAACTATTTATTTGTATGATACAGCTGCAAATAAGTATTTGAACATCTGAGAAAATCAATGTTAATATTTGGTACAGTAGCCTTTGTTTGCAATCACAGAGGTCAAACGTTTCCTGTAGTTCACCAGGTTTGCACACACTGCAGGAGGGATTTTGGCCCACTCCTCCACACAGATCTTCTCTAGATCAGTCAGGTTTCTGGGCTGTCGCTGAGAAACACGGAGTTTGAGCTCCCTCCAAAGATTCTCTATTGGGTTTAGGTCTGGAGACTGGCTAGGCCACGCCAGAACCTTGATATGCTTCTTACAGAGCCACTCCTTGGTTATCCTGGCTGTGTGCTTCGGGTCATTGTCATGTTGGAAGACCCAGCCTCGACCCATCTTCAATGCTCTAACTGAGGGAAGGAGGTTGTTCCCCAAAATCTCGCAATACATGGCCCCGGTCATCCTCTCCTTAATACAGTGCAGTCGCCCTGTCCCATGTGCAGAAAAACACCCCCAAAGCATGATGCTACCACCCCCATGCTTCACAGTAGGGATGGTGTTCTTGGGATGGTACTCATCATTCTTCTTCCTCCAAACACGTTTAGTGGAATTATGACCAAAAAGTTCTATTTTGGTCTCATCTGACCACATGACTTTCTCCCATGACTCCTCTGGATCATCCAAATGGTCATTGGCAAACTTAAGACGGGCCTTGACATGTGCTGGTTTAAGCAGGGGAACCTTCCGTGCCATGCATGATTTCAAACCATGACGTCTTAGTGTATTACCAACAGTAACCTTGGAAACGGTGGTCCCAGCTCTTTTCAGGTCGTTGACCAGCTCCTCCCGTGTAGTTCTGGGCTGATTTCTCACCTTTCTTAGGATCATTGAGACCCCACGAGGTGAGATCTTGCATGGAGCCCCAGTCCGAGGGAGATTGACAGTCATGTTTAGCTTCTTCCATTTTCTAATGATTGCTCCAACAGTGGACCTTTTTTCACCAAGCTGCTTGGCAATTTCCCCGTAGCCCTTTCCAGCCTTGTGGAGGTGTACAATTTTGTCTCTAGTGTCTTTGGACAGCTCTTTGGTCTTGGCCATGTTAGTAGTTGGATTCTTACTGATTGTATGGGGTGGACAGGTGTATTTATGCAGCTAACGACCTCAAACAGGTGCATCTAATTTATATATATATATACATATACATACATATACATACATACACACACACACACACACAACACACACATATACTGTATATACACTCACCTAAAGGATTATTAGGAACACCTGTTCAATTTCTCATTAATGCAATTATCTAATCAACCAATCACATGGCAGTTGCTTCAATGCATTTAGGGGTGTGGTCCTGGTCAAGACAATCTCCTGAACTCCAAACTGAATGTCAGAATGGGAAAGAAAGGTGATTTAAGCAATTTTGAGCGTGGCATGGTTGTTGGTGCCAGACGGGCCGGTCTGAGTATTTCACAATCTGCTCAGTTACTGGGATTTTCACGCACAACCATTTCTAGGGTTTACAAAGAATGGTGTGAAAAGGGAAAAACATCCAGTATGCGGCAGTCCTGTGGGCAAAAATGCCTTGTTGATGCTAGAGGTCAGAGGAGAATGGGCCGACTGATTCAAGCTGATAGAAGAGCAACTTTGACTGAAATAACCGTTACAACCGAGGTATGCAGCAAAGCATTTGTGAAGCCACAACACGCACAACCTTGAGGCGGATGGGCTACAACAGCAGGAGACCCCACCGGGTACCACTCATCTCCACTACAAATAGGAAAAAGAGGCTACAATTTGCACGAGCTCACCAAAATTGGACAGTTGAAGACTGGAAAAATGTTGCCTGGTCTGATGAGTCTCGATTTCTGTTGAGACATTCAGATGGTAGAGTCAGAATTTGGCGTAAACAGAATGAGAACATGGATCCATCATGCCTTGTTACCACTGTGCAGGCTGGTGGTGGTGGTGTAATGGTGTGGGGGATGTTTTCTTGGCACACTTTAGGCCCCTTAGTGCCAATTGGGCATCGTTTAAATGCCACGGCCTACCTGAGCATTGTTCCTGACCATGTCCATCCCTTTATGACCACCATGTACCCATCCTCTGATGGCTACTTCCAGCAGGATAATGCACCATGTCACAAAGCTTGAATCATTTCAAATTGGTTTCTTGAACATGACAATGAGTTCACTGTACTAAAATGGCCCCCACAGTCACCAGATCTCAACCCAATAGAGCATCTTTGGGATGTGGTGGAACGGGAGCTTCGTGCCCTGGATGTGCATCCCACAAATCTCCATCAACTGCAAGATGCTATCCTATCAATATGGGCCAACATTCCTAAAGAATGCTTTCAGCACCTTGTTGAATCAATGCCACGTAGAATTAAGGCAGTTCTGAAGGCGAAAGGGGGTCAAACACAGTATTAGTATGGTGTTCCTAATAATCCTTTAGGTGAGTGTATATATATATATACGCACAAACCTTTGTTAGATGTGATTAGTCGCAATTAATTGATTTGACAGTACTAATTTATAAACAAATGTAAAAACATAAATATTTTAATATATGTAAAATATGAAATCACAATTGACTATTTACTTTCTTAATGCATGTTCCTGCTCTTACTCTCATAATCTTTCATCAAAATATAATAACTAGCTTTTCCTCCGAATCAACTTTCCTTCTCGGCTGATGTCACAAATCCCAAGATTTTCACCTCCAATTCCCTCCATCCACGCTTTTCACCATCCTGAAGGATAACATCAAGCCTCTCCATACATTTTCTTTCTGAATATCAATTTCACTCTGAAATCAAATGCATCACATTGCAGAAGTGAAATGGATCGTGTCATGTTGGCATACATGCAAATCAATTATAAACTACTTCACAAAAGCAATAGTGCACTTTCAAAAGCCTGTTCATATCGTTACTTGAACGATCAGACGTGGTAAAACACAGACCTCTGACTCCAACAGAGCAATAACTACATGCCGCTCCGCTCCGCTGCATAAATGATGTTTGTTCACAGACGCTTTATATCTTTGCATCTCATTTAAAAACAGAAGGTGATTTGTGTGGATGTGCCAGAGGCCTCGGAGCGCCCACTTAGTTCACTTGTTTGAACAACCGGCCCTGATTACGCCAATAACATTACTTATGTCCTGTGCAAGCTGCATGACAGTGAAGCTCTGATCCAGATTCATGAATATGAAGATTTACTGGTGTGTCCCAAGCAGCCACAAGAATCTTTCATCAAAAGATTATGCTTTAATCAACTAACATTATCATCATGAGCATGCAGAGAATTAACCACTCATCCATGATCAGGTCCTGAAATCCTGCATCATCATCATCAGAGTGATCCGATCTTAATAATATCATAAAAACAATAGCCTATACTGTAGATTAAAATCAAAGAAATTGTTCGTGATCTTGACTTCATCCCCAGCACATCTACTCAAACTATGACAACAACATGAATGTCCGCATCTGCACTAGTGATGTTTGATTCTTAAACAAATCATTTCGAGCCGGTTTTATTCTTAAACGAATCATTTCGAGATGGTTCACAGAATCTAATGGCGCTTTTCCACTGCATGGTACGGCTCGGTTCGGCTCGGTATGGTTTGACTCGGAACGGTTCGACTCGCTTCGCTTTTCCACTGCGTGGTACGACTCGACTTGGTACGGCACGGTTCGGTTCGCTTTAGCTCGGTTGCTTTTCCACTGCAGTTAGTACCGCTTCAAAGTGGGTGGGACTGATCGTTATAGTTGCCGTCTCTACAGCCATGACATCATCATATTAAATGTGAATTTTTCATTCAGTGTTTCCCCATCCACTCCTCGGCAACCAACGAGAGGAACGTCTGCACCGACCTCGTCCACTGACCACGATTCAGCCATTTCTTTTTTTGAAGTTTATACTTTTTTTAAGCAAATACTTTTAAAACAGGCGCTACAGTGTTGGCTGTTGTCTACTGGCTATTTAAATCTGGGTTTAGTGTCTCGTGTCGTAAATACAATGACGCTGGTAGTGATGATTCTGTCTGACCAATCAGTGATCTGCAGTGTTTTCACGTCACATTTTAGTATCGGTACGGTACGCTTGGAACCTCAACAGAGGTGGTACCATTTAAAGCGAGCCGAAGCGAGCCGTACCGTACCGTACCATGCAGTGGAAATGCGCCATAAGTGAGCCGTACCGAACCGAGCCGTACCGTACCATGCAGTGGAAAAGCGCCAAAACATGTTGATGATGCAAAACCTTGCACAGCCAATAGGGCTTGGCGACGTGACGTCACTTGATCACTAAATAATGTCAGCCGTTTTTAAAGACCAAGGAGAGGGAGTGGTCATGGTGAAACATCCAATCATTTGGTAACTTATCTCTGTACAGGACATGTAATGTCTCAGAGAAATTGCTAAAACATAATGTCCTCTACAGAGGACAAAACACTATAGCAGGTAGTCAGGAGTTTTACTAATCACAGCTAGGTAAGCAAGATGATATGCACCTTTGTACGAACAACAGTGTTTTCACAACTCGGCAGTTTGTAGGCTTCCAAGTCATGAACCCAGCCATTTGTGAACTGAACGTGGGCTTCCATAGATTTATAATTATGAAACTGAGCATCGGAATAAGCACTCACACCACAGACTAAATATACAAAAATATCTGGAAATGTCAGAGGAGGTAAATCGTCGGGGTCTCGAGTATATTCTCCTGCAGGCACCTCATACGGATCCATATTTCCGATCAATGGCATCTTTTCCATGTACCGTTTTCTTGCGTCAGGTAGAAGTTTGTCTCTGTATAGTACATTTTGTTCTTTTAATCGACTTTTCAACATTGTTTCGTGTAGTAAGTGGTTGTTTTAAGTCTCGCCCGATGTGGCCTCACAAAATGGCGGCGCACTCTTGTTTACGTCCCAGAATGCACTGCGCAGTGACGTCGGTTGCCAAGCCCTATGAGCAGGTCCGGCAATGAACGAATCAAACACGTTTATATACTGTCTATGATCAAACCTAGTAAAAAGTCAGCTTTCGGTTGAGTGAGAATCGGCTAATTCGATTCTTTTGAGTCTGTTCTTTTTCATTTGTTCATTTCGAACCGATTCTTTTGTTCAATAACTCATCTGAACTTGCTCATTGGCTCATTCGGAGTCTGCGTGTTACGTCACAAACCCTCAACTAAAGATTGATTCAGTTTGATTCTGTGAACCGAACTCGAATGGTTACCAGATTACCGGCTTAAAAGAACGATTCGTTCAAGAATCAAACTAATCACTAATCCTCACAACTCTCATGAGCAAAACAAAGGGCTGATGGAAATTTGGGAATCTTCTAACAGGAATATATTTAAGATAAGTATTTATTTGTAATATTTCAATATATTTCATTATTAGTCAAATACTCCCACTCAATCAATTCATTAAAATGAATCTATACCAAATAAACATAATTTTCAAAATAAATATCCCTACATTTTAGGTGCTGCAAAAGCTAGTTTCAGATTTCAAGGCTTTGCTCTGGTGTTTGTTCTTAGACTGGCTGTTTAAACTGCAGTTGCATTTGCTAAAATGTCTGCACTGGTTATAATCAGTGATGGGAGAAATAAAGCTTCTAGAAACTCTGAATCAATTAACTAAATTGCTTTGCAAAATGATTCACTGTTTGAAGCACTTAAAACATCACAGGCTGATAAGACCTGCTGGTAGAAACACTGTAAATGCAACAAAACAAAAAAAATACTCAGCCCAAACACCTTTTAAAAATCACCTGCAAATATATGCATGAAAGTGTATTGTATTAAAAGTACTCTACAAATAAATAAATAAACATATCATCCAATATCCAGGCCAGTATCATCCTCCTTTTCTTCAGTATACATGCTTAAGTATTACAAATTCATTCAATTATTTAAAAAATGACCTACATAGGCCTATAAAACGGACTAAGATCAGGTAAAACCATTAGACAAACCTTTGAAACCATTGTTCGAAACAGTATGACGTAATGAAGCCTCTTTTGATGAAATCACGTGACTTGGCAAGTTTAATGATATAAGCTCTGCACTGATTCGAAACAAAATCATTGAAAGTTGATGAAAAATTAGCAATGGATTCTGGCATTATGCCACTGATTCATTTTCATGATGGCAGTTTCCAAATCCACATTTGTGACAACAGCTTTAAAAACAATGTGAAATGTGTTTTTCTGTGGGTTTGTTGTTTATCAAAAGGAAAAAACACATGAAATCAGACGCACCAACAGATATCAGCTTTTAATCGGATTTCAAATCGCTTTTGGAGGGGATTTGGATCAAACTTTGAGAAAATCTGTTTTCATGTGTGTTCATGTGGCAAAAAATAAATAAGTAAATAATTTAAAGCCTATAGCTGAACAAGGCCCAAAGCACCATAATGTCACATGCAACAAATTGAAATAAGCTTCAGAGAAAAGCACTGATGCCATTAAATATTCCCATGGTTATTTTTTCATAAACATATGCTGCCTTTAAAAAAACAAGAAGACAGAATGTAATGCATGAACTGCATTCATCCATGACTCGGTTCTTACCTCCGTTCACAGCCTGAGATGCAGGATCTTCCATCCAGTGCGATGGGATAAAAACGTCCTGGAGGAATTAGACTTGTGTGTCCTGAAACATAAAATGCCTTTCAGCTTTAAAATGAAATTAAACTGTTCATTTGTCCAACGGTTTATTGAATCAATGTTAATAATGCGACACCCTGACTGTTACACGGCTTTTTAAAGTAAATGCTTGACCGAGACCCTCTTTTATTCAATCTCTGTCTGCTTTTAAGATGTTAAAGTCAACATGAATTCAATTCACAATAGACTTCTTCCTGGTCTTCTTGTAAATGATAGAGACACTTTACACCATCAAATCAATTCTTTGTGAATAAAATCAAGAACTTTTCTTCTCGTTGAATGTCCTTTCCGTGACTTTTGAGACACTGGGAAGACGCTTCATGACAGTTTAAGAGGGTCTTTGTATCTCACACAGATGGTTGAGACGAAGCTTCAGCTGTTTTTCCAGATCACGACAGAAACGCAGCTGTGATCCACATGTTCTCAAACACCAGACTCATGCTTTCCACATCGCAGAATCAGAAGTTTGGACATGCCGCACATGTCCGGAGGAGACGGGGACTCTTACGCTGCTGGAGATGCTTTAATATCAAAGGAGTCCTTGAGACTCGATATCAAAGCTAGCAAGCCCTCGTGAGCAACACTGAACCAGTCTTCTCTCCCGCATGAGTGTGTGTGTGTGTCGAGAGAGAAGAAACACAGTGAAGGCTGTTCTAGTTTTCTCCAGCAGTTTCCAGCGTGAAGACATCCGTCAAACAGCACGTTCACATTTACTGCTGGACGTCACTGTAGTGCAGATCACATGTTTACACTTTGGTTGTTGATGGTTGCCAGGGTGTTGCTATGTGGTTGCATCACTTTTAGAAGAAAAGGTTCTATATAGAACCTTCTAGGATTCCATCCGGTGCTTCATATGTAGAACCTTTGAGGGGTTCTTTTAATTTTAATTGAATTGTAAGAATAAACACAAATACTTTATCACTAGAACATTTTTAAATAACATGAAAAATGGATTAGGCCAGGATTAGGGCTTAGTTCAATTAAGTAGCTTTAATAAATGTGCCTTAGAAAACATTACTGGTGGGCATCTTCAGACAAAACAGTTTGAAAGTCCCCCTGTAGTCAATAGTTTTATCCCTAAAAACTCATTATTGATTACCAAAATTATATATTTAAACGTTTTTTCTTTGAAAAAAAAAAATCTTCATGACTTATAAATATCTTGAATGTAACTCGACACCCTTGCCTCGTTTAGTATACGCGGTTCTATGAATATGCAAATGAGCCCCGCCTCCACTCACTCACTCAGCTCAGAGATCCACTGGTTGACGATCACACGTTGATCTGATTGGTTACAAGGTAGTTTGTGACGTCAGAAACACCAGCGATTTCAAAGCGTGTTTTTGAGACTGTCTTTGGTTCACTGCAGTTTTAAGGAGGAAATACTCAGCAATGGAGTCGACTTATGAATTTACACATGGTTTGTCTTAAAGCATATTAAAAACATAGCATAGACACATAAACAACATTAAAAGCTGGATTTTCACCACAGGGGGATACTTTAAGATACATACTTTAAGATATGTCAGTGCAAGTTTCTTTAAGTTAAAACAGCTCAAACATGCATTTTAGTCAGAGACTATACTCAAGCCTCGTCTGTGAAACCAGGGAAAGTACTGTACAGAAAAATATTTTGCATATTGCACAAACAGTGATAGTGCTATACTTGAATGCGTCATGAATCCCTCTGTTCCAGTAGCGCTCTGCAGGTGCCGATGACCTTAAGAGATGCAGAGAAGGAGCTTTATGATGATGAAAGTGCAGCTGGCGTCCAGAACAGACCCATGTGGAGAGATGATAAAAGCATTCTGTCGTGAGCTCATGCACTCAGACTCAGAGTTCAGATGCTGGGCGATCCCTAATGCACTGCAGGGTTTGAGGTGGACCTGGTTTGGGGTTGTATATAATCCCAGTCAGACCGCATACTAGTGGTTAACCGATCTGTGCTTTTCAAGGGCTCATACTGATCACTAAAAAGATGATAGTGGTGTAATTTTACTGTCCTCAAAAAAACGGCAATCGTTGTTTTCCAAAGAATGTTTGCAATTCTTATTTTTCAGAATGTGGATGAAAATCTAATAAGGGTCTATTTAAAAAAATAAAAATAAAAAATAATAATAATATAATAATAATAATAATAAATTATATATATATATTAGGGCTGTGAAAAGATTAATTAATCGCATCCAGAAAAAAGGTTGGTGTTTACATAATATATGTGTGTGTACTGTGTAGAATTATTTTGTATGTATAAATACACACACATGCATGTATTTATTTAATAAATAATTGCATGTATATACTATATATATTTATATATAATTTATATTATATATAAATATTTCATATATAAATAACAAATTTTTCTTAAATACATACATGCAAGTGTGTGTATTTATATATACAAAATAATTATACACAGCACACACACATATATCATATATTATGTAATATTTTGGATGCGATTAATCTTTTCACAGCCCTAATATATATATATATTTATATATATAATATTATTATTATTATGTATTTTTTTTTATATAGATATAGATATATAGATAGATATATACATACATACATACATACATATAGGGTTATTATAGTTAACTAAAGCTGTAACTAAAAACATTTTTGTTACTTGAGAAAAAAATGTAACGTTACCTGAGTTAAAATTAAATAGAAAAACTTAAACTTATTTTATAAGATAGGCAACCTTTCTCATTTTAATTTTGTTTATTTTGATGTACTAAATGAAATCAAAATGAATAAAAACAACAGACATATTTTTAAAACATATTACTAAAATCACAATAAATTACTCAAACTTTAACAAAACTTAAAATGAAAACAGAAAATATAAAAATAAAAACTATTATAGTATCTCATTGATACTGAAATAACACTGATATTGACTGATTGAAATTAAGCCCTATTAAAGATAAACACAAAATCAAAACGGTCCATCCAAATTCGGAAAAATAAGAGCAAAACAAACTAACAAAAAACGATTGGCCTTTACTTTGAGGATATATTTAATGAGTAAACAGGATTCATACTGATTTCATGCTGACTAAAAGCAGAATATGGCAGAGAAAAATGACAGCATAAAACAGCATGCATGTGTATCTGCATGTAAAACAGGGCAGTGAAGGACAGTGGCTTCATTATGTACAGACAGACCTTGAGAAAGACGCTCCGATTGGATGGAGACACAGGAAAAAGCTAATCAGCCAGATTATGTGGATGCAATTACAACATCAAAGCCGCAGGACTCCTTAAAAACCACGAGAAAAAAAGTGCTTACCAGCAGCATATCGAGGAAACTGAATGCAAACTCATCCCTGATGGAATCATGCGGTTGGTTTTCTGTCATGAGAAACATTAGACAAAGGACAGCAGGATGAGATTTTTGCTTAAATGCATCCGTTTCTCACACACTTTTATTAGACCGGTAATGCAACATCTTTAGGGAATGTGAGACTAACACAATCATGCAGGTTTTTTTCTGCTGTTGTTGTATTATTATTTTAGAGTTTGGGGCTGAAGAAAAGCTGATGATACGATCCACAAATCTAACCCTGACTTAAAGGGACGCATCCTGAAAGGATTAAATGATAAAAAGAGGGATAATACAGCAATAGATTGTACTGTGCCATCTTCAAGTTGCCTTCTTTTAATTTCCTTGAGGAGAGAAACTTGTAATTGTGTCGCAGAAAATACCTCTCTCGGGTTTGAAGGAATTCAGAGGAATTATGAACCGATGAAAGATGAAAACTCATTTTAACAGATGGTTTTGCTCGGCTCATTCCTTTGTGTTATGGTTTATTCAATGCTTTACTCCCAACAAAAGACAACCGAGAAGGCTGAATATGAGGGTGATGCGAAAGGTCATTTCAAAGGTCATCTGATGCTGCATCTGAAATCGCATAAAGAACTAATTGAACTTACTTTCTATGTTCTATGTAGTATAAAACTATATATTTGTGACTGGAATGTGAGGGTTTTGTGGGTCAAGTACTCCCTTGAGAGTCTTTTTTTATCATTATCTGCTATATTCTTGTTGCTGTATCCTTTATTACATTAACCAGCATTATTTTTATAGAATAAAGTTGACTGACGAATTGTGCAGATGACTGTAAATGTAGCTGTTGTGTAAATGCATTTTCATTTTTCAATATAACTCATAAATATGTCATCACACACAACATTATATTAATATCAGAACTTGAAATACCATGTAGGCCTATAGAAGGTTATATTAAATCAATCCCTGTTATATTTAATAAATTAACTTAAAACATTACATTGAAATAAAACTTAATTCCAGAATCTTTACATATGTTGACATCATAAAATGTTAATGTGTTGACTATATTATCTTAAAAATAATGTAACTGACATTTTGTGGTGCTGTATCACAACATTAAAGAGTTTGACTGTACTGAACCGTAAAGAAATGTCTAATTGGATGACAAAAATATGCATTTTACTTATTAGGGGAATAAATACACAAGAAAGATTAGCCCAAATCAATGATGTTAGGCTATTTATGTTTTGTTTTGGCCAAATAAAATTCCAGTTTCTTTGAATTCGTCCAATTCTTCTTTCTGTCAGTCTAATTCAACATCTTGTGTCAGAGGTGTTGTTAAATATAAGTACAGGTGTTTGTTTGGTACTTACACTTGAAGAGAGCCACATGGCTCACAGTTATCCTCCGTTTTTCTTCAAATATGCTAAATTACATTGCACTATATCTCTATGTTCAAGGTTCAATGTGTTTGCTGGATAAAATCTCTGCAGTAACTTATCTAGTCATCAGTGGGTTTGGTCTCACTCACACACGCGGAAAAAGCGCGGTCATGTGATGCGTGGAGTGCACGCGCACGGAGTGATCAGCTGCTCTTGATCACATGACTGAATCTCTCAGCTGAGCAACAGAAGCATGGCATCATCACAGCAGTGAGTTTTTTGTGATTTAGTTTACTTTGGGATATTTATTTTATTCATAATCACTCAACAGTATACGCATGCAGAGGCGTTTACTCCTGCGCATGCGTGGAGCTCGGTGTTTACATGTAGAAGCGCTGTATTTAAGGTTTCTCGCAGATGTTTTGCAGACGTTTGTCTTCTTTAAGTGGCGTTACAGTTTTTGTTTCTATGTTTGCGAATAAACTCTGCTACTACTTTATTTTATGTAGTGTACGTTCCCTTACAAAAATGTACTGTAGTAATACCATGGTACATCGGCGATGTTAGCTAGCTACGTGAATGTTGACCAATTATGTCTAAACTTTGTTTTATTACCAACGTTTTAGGTTCAAATGTATATTTCAGGAGGTGCTATGACTGGTCATCGTTTCCTTATAAGTTTAACACTTTTAATCGCTTTTTGCAGTTCATTTCAATTATCCTGTGCTGTTTGTGTATTTATACTGAAGTAACCTTACACGTATATCAGTAGTCTGTCAAAATGTCAATAAAACATTGTTTAAAAATAGTTATATATGAAGTATATTTTATAATGGACTGCTTTTGACACAAATATGCTAAATGCAAAAATAACTGATTGTGGTTTTAGTGCACGGCATTTGTGGCATTCAGAGATCAAATTTGCATAGTATTATTATTATGTACATGTTGTTGTTGTTTTTAGACCACTTTATATGTTTAATAGATTTATTGTTGTACTTTCAACTCAAATAATATAGTTGATGTCTATCTATTTTTATTTTTTATATATATCCCTGTAATAAGCAGAGTAATGTTCCTGTCATTATCATAAAATAAACCCAGGCCTTTCCGCTTCACCTACTGATCACTTGCTGGGGTTTATTTTGCGATAATGACCGGCTGACTGTGCATTATCTCTGACATATGACTCTTTATCAGGATGATTTAAGAGGAGTGAGCGTTTAATGTGCGGTGACATGAATGTGAGCTGTGACCTTTGACCACATACTGTACAGACGCCCCTGATCACTGTTAATCTTTACACACTCCATCAGTGATAAACCATTCCTTTTAGTCCAGTGTAAGCACGATTTTAATGTTAGATATGAGAAAGTTACATCTCAGGGTCTAATCAAAAGCATAATCTGTTTCTGATATGGATGGTTGAATGGATATTAAAGGGTTAGTTCGTCCTAAAATGATAATTATCTGATAATTTACTCACTCTTCAGCCATCCTATGTGTATAAGACTTTCTTTCAGCCAAACACAATCAAAGTAAAATATCCTGGCTCTTCCAATCACTCCCTTTATAAAGCTTGGAAGAGCCAGGATATTTTTTAATATAACTCTCATTGTGTTCGGCTGAAACAAGAAAGTCATATACACCTAGTATGGCTTTAGGGTGAGTATATTATGGGATGATTTTCATTTTTGGGTGAACCAACCCTTTAACGTAATTCCACCTGATAATTAAAATTATGTCATTATTTATTAACCAGATATGTATTGTTTTTCTGTGTAATGCTAAATAATTTCTGAAGGACCCAATACATCTCTTCATAGTGACCTAGTGAAGTTTCCTGGTAGTTTTCTATGATTGTTTATTTGGGTAAGATTTGCATATTTGAGTATAAACAATATCAAACCTGGTGTGAGAAGTCAAGGCATAATATTTTAATCTGGACATCAAGAATGACGGAGGTAAAAGTATCGTCAGAGAATAATGACTTGGTTTTGATTGAGGAACAGAAATAGCACTGCTCTTATGAAACTTTGCAGCTTTTTTGTTCTTTTTTGTATCTTCACACAGATGTATTTACTACAAACTAGGAGAAAAGCAGCATTATGGTGTTCAAAACTTCTTTTAGGCCTATATTTCAGCAGATCAGATGTGAATATCCCTTTAAGTTTGGCCTGCGGTCAGTGTTTTTCAGTGTTTTTCAGTGTTTCTGGCAGAGATCAGCAGAAAACATTCTTCCTTGTTATCATGGGATCAAATCCAGCTCTTGCGCAACAGCTGTGCTACAGTCACAAAGCTATTAATTTCATCTCAGCAGGTTTTTTCATCAAGATATAATCAACAATTTATACCATCTGTGTATAAACTGAATAAGTAGAATGAAAAGACTCTTGTCACAGTGTGATTTGCAGTGTGAGTGACATGAATGTTTCTGTGTTGTCTGTATCAGGAAGGCGGTGTATTGGCTGGGAAAGGATACGCTGAGGGTATCGGCCGCCCTGTTTGCAGAAAACCGAGAGCGTTTGTGTAAAGGCCTGAAAGCTAAGAAGGATCTACAGGCTGGATCTGTTATAGTTCTTCAAGGAGGAGAACAGAAGCAGAGATACTGCACCGACACCGATGTGCTCTTCAGACAGGTGCTGCACACACACATTAAGTTAAACACAAACTATTATGCACTTTTATAAAGTCTTGATGTTGTTTCAGGCTCTACTAGAACAGGTTTTCCTGCTTGAATGTTGATTATTCTCCTCATATTCTCCATTGTTGCGGCTCCTCTCTTCCCAGTCTGTCAGTAACGCTCTGTTTACTTCCTGTCTCTATGAAGCCCCTCCTTCTGAAAAGCACACTGTGCTCTGATTGGTCGGCTGGAGCAGTGTGTTGTGATTGGTCGAGCGCTTCGAGCGTGTTTGGGAAATGTCCCGCCCCTTTCCATAACCATCAGTTTCAACACACTACTAACTAACTCAACCAGGCCCCGCCCCTTTATTCTGCGTATGAATTATTTAAATTAGGACGTGTTCGTTCCCGGAAGAAACTCAAGCGTTTCAGGGAGTTCAGAAACACTGACACTGATACAGAGAATAACTCAAACAGCAACATTACACCCTAAAGACAGATTAACATTTCCTCTTTAAAGACAGCTCAATATTTATTTACATGTATTCTGAAGTGGCTGAAGATTTTAGAAAACCAAAAAGTTTTGTTAAGTTTTGTTAAGCTTTACAATAAGGTTCCATTTGTTATTAGTTAACTTGAACTAACAATGAAAAGTACTTCAAAGCATTTGCAGTTATTTTAATCTAGTTCATAGTAATTTCAACATTTATTTTAATGTTAATTCTGTGATTCTGCTCGTGGTTATAAAAAATCTAATTGCAATTATTCAAGGTAACTTAAATTTTACATTTTGCCATCCAAATAATACCATCTTAAAGAAATGCCATTAAATGCACAATATCAGGTCTCCTATTCCAGTGTGGAAGAGCGGAGCAGGAGAATTATAATCTGGTAGAGAGTAAAGAATAAAGAATATTAAAAAACCTACATTGTTATAAAATACAAAGATAATCAAAGGTCTTCCTTCATATGAAATACAGGCTTGTGGGTTAATCAGGTTATTATATTATATTAATTGTACATACATTTATTTTCACAGCATTAAAGTAAATCATATGGGCCTAATTAATTATTATTTTATATTATTATATACAATTCCAAGTAAAAAAAAAAAAAAAAAGCTTACACTTTATGTGACGAAAACAAAACATAATTAAATCTTCAATTGCAATTATTTGTGACAATCAATTATCGGCACAAAATTCATGATCTAACTAACTAAAAGATTATAAAAGTAAAGATCTGTTATTTAATGGACCTTAGCTAACATTAAAAAACATAAACAGATGTATTTTTATTAGCCAACATTAACAAAGATTAATAAATACTGTAAGAAATATATTTTTCATTGTTAGTTAAGTAAGGGTTAATGCCCTTCGAGGTGTCCATTATCAGGTTTTAATGGACGACGGCGAGGCGTGAACCGTCAGACGCGCAGCGGAGCCAAAACCTGATAATGGACACCTCGAAGGGCATTAACCCACTTATACCATGGTTACTTACGAAAGAAAGAAATATTTAATCAATTAATAATACTTTAATGTGTTTTAGAGTAAAAATCGTGAGGGTTTTTATTTATTAAGTCGAGCGCACTATTTAATATCTCCCGTATACAGGCGTTGCCAAGCAACGTGGCCACAGCGACCCGACCGCAGCAGTTGATCAGTGAGTTTGAGCCAGCGCAATCATTTAGAACTGTCATCAGGCAAATTGACGGGACGCCTTTCCTAGGTGTCCATTATCACTTTTTAACGGACACCCTGCAGCCAATCAGAATCGAGTATTCACCCAGACCATGGTATAATGCATGGGAACAAATTAGACCTTATTGTAAAGTTTTTCCACTTTTTAATGTCAGACTGGAGACTTGCATCAGATGCAGTTTTAAGAGCCCTAAAATGGTCACTGCCAAAATGTATGTGATTTATGTGACTTTTGAATGTCCGCCAATGGAGAATCAAGCATTTACCAGCCAATCCTTGTCCCGGTCCTGCCAGTGGATGTCTGATAGCAAGCATTAACGGCACGTTTTCATGCATCACTTCAGCTTCCAAACAACACTGAATGCATCGCGCGCTGAAACATCTCGATGACTCGACAGCTTTGTTTCTAAATGATTATTGAGTGTTCGTCTCCCCATTATAATTGTCCGTAAGTGGGGCTCTCGTTTATGTTATGCTAAATGGTAATTTGTGTTGGCAGGAGGCGTGCGAGTTCAGACCTTTTATTTCTGCGCTGCGGTCGGGTGTTTGATAGAGCCTCGTAATTTACTGCATTTACATAAGTTGATTGAACATAATGAGGAGCGTGTTTCTCATTCATTAGCTACAAAAACCTCCACATCCAGCGTTGTTTGGCAGAGATTGCGCGCCGTATCTCATGGATTTTGTTGTGATGTTTATTACTTGAGGGCTTCCTGCTTTCATCGTATTTTACCTGTAAATAATTCATAGCCATTAATTTGCTTGTCTTGTGTTGTAGCTTTCTGCTGCTTTTTGAAGTGTTAACTTGCACGTTTCTAATGTTAATCAGATTCATGGCACGTGTCTAATTGCGCACGGTTTGGGCTCGTTATTAAGTGCGTGTGAAGTTGCACCTATCCTGCGGTGGTTTCATTTTATCGCTCCATTACACAATCCGTGCAGAACGCATGCACTGGGGGAACATGAACTCTGAAATGCACTCAAGACAATAAAATCACAAATGAATCATCCTCTGTGGACGAGACACTCGGTTATCTGATCGTTCATCGCTCAGATTGAGGAAGAATGGGCTGCTTTTTATTCAGGAGTGTGATTTTGAATTAAATTGGCCACAACCCAAAGGATCAGTGATACAAGATGCATTTACTGACATGCAATTCAAAGAAATGCAACACAATCAGCAACGACTTAAAAAATAAATAAATGCATATTAATAATCAAAAGTTTATACTTGCACCCTCACAAAAAAGCAAAAAAGTTATAGAATTCCTTCTATGGAGTATATTTTCTCCTCTTCTCTCGCTTGCTTCATAAACTAGTTGTCTGGCGTTTTATATCATGCATATTATTTATCATGCATATATTATATAAACACAAACTTTTATGTTAGATGCAATTATTGTCCGCTTATGTCAGTGTCTACTGTAGCTCCTCTTGCTACTGTGATAAAAATGCATTGTGTGCAATAATGTTTCATTATGAATTGCATTCTGGCAGATTTGGTAGCACAGCGATGCATGGCATCAAGCTTGCACAGTTAAGTGTTTGCAAATGTTTCAGGCCTTAATGCAGAAACAATATCTCTGTCGCTTTATTAACCATTTGTATTAATAACACTGGATTCTCATTTCTGGAATTCAGTTCATAGAAACACAGTTGCACGTGTGTGTGTGTGTGTGTAAATGAGCCACTTGATGCTGTATAGTTAGAAGAGGCTCTTAACCCTCTGACTGAGTCACACGTGTTGTTCTGCAGGAGTCATTCTTCCACTGGACCTTCGGTGTGACCGAGGCCGATTGCTACGGCGCCATCGACGTCAACTCCAAGAAATCCCTCCTGTTTGTTCCCAAGCTGCCGGAGAGCTACGCCACGTGGATGGGCGAGTGAGTGACCCTCTCAGATGAGTGAACTCTGATGTGCATGTGTCATTTTCATGCTCACTGATGGCACTGATATGATTGCTTTGAAATTCTCTGGAGTCAGCAGAACTTTAATACATAGGTGACATGCTGTTGAACACACACACATATCTATATCTATATCTATATATATATATATATATAGATATATATATATATATATATATATATATATATATATATATATATATATATATATATATATATATATATATATATATATATCTATATCTATATATATATATATATATATATAAGCAGCACAACTGTTTTCAACATTGATAATAATCATAAATGTTTCTTGAGCATCAAATCATCATATTAGAAGGATCATGTGACACTGAAGACTGGAGTAATGATGCTGAAAATTCAGCTTTGATCACAGGAATAAATTACACTTTACAATATACGACAATAGACAACAGTTATTTTAAATTGTAATATGTCACATTTTTTGTGTTTTTTAACTATATTTTTTGATCAAATAAATGCAGCTGGTGAGCAGAAGATTCATTTTTTTTTTTTTTTTATCCAAACTTTTGACCAGTTTTTGATCTATATACAGACTTTTGATATATAAATAACCTGTCCACATTGCATTGTAATATTAGCAGAAGCGTCCTCTCCCAGTCCTCCTCATAATGTGGAAACAGACAGGCATGAAATCGAGCTCAGAAGCTTCTAGCACGCGTAAAGCCTGCCGGTTATGATGTGCTATTGAAGCAACAGTGCAGAGATGGGCTTTGAGACGGACAGTCGGAGTTTGCTGTCGAGCTTTTTAAACCTTTCTTTCAAAGGTTCTGCGGTAAATTCTCTTCCTTTTCATGCTGGATAAGCCGTCCTAATCTAATACACACGGTTCATCTGATGAGTTTGCTACGGGCTCGGGTCAGCAGTTCTTCAGTTTTTGATCAGTGACCCGACATTCAATCCCCGCTGTTCTTCTCGGTATTACAGAGTTTCTGGATGTCATGATGTGCATTATTCCCGTGGCTGCCGATGTTTACGTAAACCTACAAATGAGATCGATTACACCGGGTTAATGCACTTATGTTTATTTAACAGCTTAATGCATAATTAATGGCATAATTGGTGTCATCACTAATACTTGTGCTCGTACTGGAGGTAATGATTTGCTCAAACCCCTGACCTTTAATATTACACTTCGGCACGACACTCGTCCTTGTGCTACAGACGTGAATGATTGCTTAATTCATGCTCTTTCTTTTTCTCCATACGGATTTTAAGAATTCATTAGTAAAGCTTTATAAGCCTTGAACCAAACAAGCCAGCTCTCAGATGAACCGTTATACGATAATACACATTGTTGCATAATGAGGGAATTAATGAACTACAGTAATCAGATCAGCCATTACAATAAAAAGTCATTGATTGTAAGTTTCACAACAAAAAGGTGTTTAATAGGAAATATTCAGATATAGACAGTAGTTTTAGATCACTCGATTACATCATTTACTGTATAATGCTTCAAGGTGTTTTCTTGTTTTCAGGCTTGTTGGTAGTTTAGTACTTATTGAGCAATTAAACACTGTTTTCTAAAAATGAAGCTAAAACCACACAGAGTGAAAAGTTTGGGGTCAGTTACATTTTAATTAGGGCTGTGAAAAGATTAATCGCATCCAAAATAAAGTTTGTGTTTACATAATATGTGTAATTATTTTGTATATAAATACACACACATGCATGTACATAATTAAGAAATATGAAATATTTGCATGTATGTGTATATATATATATATATATATATAATTTATTTTTTTAAATATATATAAATATATTTTTTTAATATATATAAATAACACATTTTTCTTATATATACATGCATGTGTGTGTATTTATATATACAAAGTAATTATACACAGTACACACACGCATATTATGTAAACACAAACTTTATTTTGGATGCAATTAATTGCAATTAATCTTTTCACAGCCCTAATTTTAATGTTTTTGAGAAGTGTCTTCTGCTCGCCAAGGCTGCATTTATATGATTAAAAATACAGTAAAAATTGTGAAATATTGTTAGAATTTTAAATAAGTGTTTTCTATGTGAATATATAGTAAAGTGTAATTTATTCCTGTGATCAAAGCTGAATTTTCAGCATCATTACTCCAGTCTTCAGTGTCACATGATCCTTCAGAAATCACTCTAATATGATGATTTGATGCTTAAGAAACATTTATGATTATTATCAGTGTTGAAACCAGTTCAGATTTGAATGCGAACCCTGATACATTAATTTTTTCAGGATTCTTTGATGAATAGAAAATTCGAAAGAACAGCATTTAATTGAAATTGAAATAAATGTCTTTACTGTCACACTTCTTGATGAATACATTTATAAAAAATAACAAAAATCTTACCGACCCCAAACTTTTGAATTGTAGTACATATAAAGAGAAAATGAATGGGTTATTTAGTTATTAACCGTTACTTCTGGAAAGCTTGTGTTGTGCTCTATTACCCAGATATCACTGTTTTCTGCTCCATGTCAACAAAGCTCAAAATCAAATTTGTTTGCAAACTTCATAGCCGTGTTTCTACAGTATATTACTAAAGCTCTCAAAGTTATTGATGTGCAATTTGAAAATGAGGTTGGAGTGTGTTTGCATGAATACTTCACATCCGAGAACCTAAAACACTTGACATCGAGAGTCCATTTGCTTGATTATCTGAGCGCTGCCGAGACCATTAGCAGAATCAGGATTTGGGTTCAGGCTTTCTTCAACATTCAGATGCAGAGGATCAGTTTCACTGCTTTTAAAATCACGTCAGAGTAATCAGCCCTAAACAAGCTAAACATGAGGAGAGGACAGGTTGTGTTTGATCACGTCAAACTAAAGTGCGTCACTCCACAGGAAGTTCTCATTAGACCTCTTTCTGTGTGTGTGCGTGTGTGTGCGTGTGTGTGTGTGTCGACAGGATCTATCCGCCTGGACACTTCAAGGAGAAATACGCCGTCGATGAGGTGCATTACACCACTGACGTGAGTAGTGTTTGACTTTAAATAATTGCATTAGTATGCAGCTCAATATTTCTTGTGCTCGTTCATTTGTGCTCGTTAGATTTCTCTTATATAATGCAGATAACGAAGTTCCTTAAGTGGCCTTGAGCTGGTTTCTTACTGGGCCCGTTTTGTTTGTAGTTTTTGGTGGCCTTATTTCTTTAAAATTAGAGTTTTGTTTGTATGGAACTGAAGATCACACACACTCTTACACTCTAACACACACTCTCATTCACACACACACACACACACACACTCACACTCACACACACACACTCACACACACACACTCACACACCCACACACACACTCTTACACATTCACACTCACACTCTCTCTCACACTCTCTCTCACACAAACTCACACTCAATCACACATTCTCACACTCACACACACACACACACACACACACACACACACACACACACACACACACTCAATTACACACTCTCTCAGAAACACACACATACACACTCTTACACAATCACACTCACACACTCGCACTCTATCTCACACAAACTCACACATTCACACTCAATCACACAATCACACACTCACACACACAAATACACACAAATTAATGCAAATAGTTATATATATTCCTCTGTAATTAGTTTTGATGTGGATTTAATGAGTTTTTCGCTGATGTAAAATAGCACAATAATCTTGTAGCTGGTCTCTCCTGGTTAACTGAGATTCTGTTAACAGAACAAATGCACTGTCCACTCACTGTCCACACACACTGTCCACACACACTGTCCACACACACTGTCCACACACTGTCCACACACACTGTCCACACACTGTCCACACACTGTCCACACACTGTCCACACACTGTCCACACACACTGTCCACACACTGTCCACACACACTGTCCACACTTCTGTCTGATGGAGACTGGCCAGTGCAGTAATACTGGAGTGGCCGAACATTGGCAGATTAATCAGCCTGGTTGATATAGTAGATCAATAGTGTTTATGTCTAAGAGAGAGCGAGGTCAGTGTGCTTCAATTTGCACTAATGAAACCTTTTTAGAAAATTCACATTTTAAAATCCTAAAGGCAGCGAGAAGAATAAATGAAATGAAATGAAATAAGAGCATATAGCACGCTAGATCCCTGCAGTCTCTGATACCGTCCCAAACACACACACAGCATGCTAAGATGCAGCAGTTTAAGTGTAACTGTAAGTTGTTAGCTGGGATATCGGCGCCTCTAGCCATGGGTCAGTTCTCCACATGTAGAACGCAGTCATGCTCGCATTATGAATAATTCGCTATGTTTTAAAATGCCCTGATAGATGTTTTTTTTCTATTTCTGTTTGCTTGTCAAGAATCAAGTGAGCTTCCTAGACAGCATTTCAAGGCCTTTCCAAAAGGCGAAAAAATGACTCTCATATGAATGCATTTGACAGATGCTTTTATTCAAAGTGACATTCAGGGTACATGTTTTTTTCTCAGTTCAAATTATTATAAGAAGCTGAATTTTGGCCAAACTAAGGCAGTGCTTCAGTGCATTTCAATCAACTCAGTTAAAAGTTGATGGACGACAGATACTGCACTTTATATTGATTCCTCCTCCAGTGACCACTTCAGACTGCACTAGTTAAAATGGTTCTCTTTGGTACAGATTAAATGAGACCAGGGCTGCAATGCATGCTGGTCCGGTGATGCTCATCCTGTCAGAGTTGACATGTTCTGTATAAAACGATGAAGCTTGAGAAAGGGACGCACTGAGAATTTTGTGCTTGGTTTTGTCTAAATGAGGGTCATTTTGAAATGTGATTGTAAACGATTGTGCGGAGGTCAGAATATCTCAGAGCGTAGTTGACACTGTAATTGCTGCTCATTTTTCAGGTTCAAATGGAACAAAAAGCTATTTAAAAAGATAATTTAATGATATTAGTCGATTTATTATGTTCCCGTTGGGGTTCTGCATGTTGATGTAGACCTGTCAGATGGGCATCTTTGGCCATTGCATCGTGAATAGTTGTTTGTGAATGTAAAAGTTCTGCAAAGTTTCAAAGATAAATGGAGTTTTTGTCTCCTAAAAGAAAAGACGTGATTCTGAACTGCTTGAAACGAGTCGTCAGTAATTCAGTCTTACTTCCTGCTTAACCTACGTAACAATGTAACCTCTCGTCTTCCTTTATTACTGGATATTCAGTTTAAGAGGACATGAGTCACGGCCACAATGGAAACAAATTGTTTTTTGAATGCCGAAATGAGGAACGAGGGATATGGAAGAGTTCACTGTACGGCCACGAGAAACCATTGAGCGGGAAGAGTTTAGACAAGGGTTGAGAATCTAAATCTATTTTTTATTTAGAATCGCTTCCATTTTTTATGATATTCAGTTCCGTTAATGGTTGTGGAGCGTCTCTATGCGTGTGCTGATGTGGAGGGAGCAACGTTTCCAGAGATCTTTCTTCCTCAAAACTCTAAAAGAATCATCAATAGAAGCTTTAATCGTTACCATTATATCGCCCCTATTATGCAATTTTGGATATTCCCTTTCATGCAGTGTGTAATAGAGTAATAGTGTGTGAATGTAGAAGTTCTGCAAAGTTTTAAAGATCAAAGTGCATATTAATGGCATTGTGTCTCGTGAAAGAAAGAAGCGATTCTGAAGCGATGTGTCGTCAGTAATTCCAGTCTCACTTGCATGGGCGTCGGAACCATTGTATATGGGTGGGACAAGACCCACCCACTTTTTAAGACCAATGATATTGGACCCACTTACTTTTACCGTCTCTGATTCAGCGCATTTGTCTTTTCATAGCGCTGTCAGTCAAATCCAATTATTAGGGAATTCCCTAATAAATTAAACTCCACTGAATCGCTACATTATATTTCTCAACGAGCCGCAACTGACGAAAGTAACCGCCCGTTGTACCTTTCCAGTCAAATATTGCGTTGCAAACATCAATAACAGCTTTAAATTGTCATTGCTGGCAGATGACCATGGTATTAGCGGGATAATCCACGGATAGCTGTGCATTTAATGCACGACTTGGAGGCAAAGAACCGCCCGACGTGAAGTGGAGTTTAGTTTACTTGTTTTAATTAAAAGGCACCAGAATAGCCTACATGAAATGGTATTTACTCCAGTAACATTTTTCTGGGGGAGGACCCACCCACTTTTTTTTTTCTTCCAACGCCCATGCTCACTTGTAACTAATTAGCATAATGCCAGCCTGTGGTCTTGATTGGCTGAGCAGCGTCTCTTAGCTCCGCCCTCAAACACTGTAGTGTATCTGAGACTGGAAGAGTTTGGTTCGTGTTGTTCGTGTCGAGAAGACGCTGTTTTCTGAGATTGATACGGTAAAACCCACGCCATCGTCACTGTTCGTATCACTGTGATCAAGAGCTGAGATTCAGATATGATAATGAGCGTTTGCTTTCTGACCAATCACAGCAGAGCAGCTCTCAGAGAGGCGGAGCTTAGAGAGACTGAATTCTTGATGGAAGCGTTGCAGACACTGAGAGAAAAGAGCTGATGCTGCAGTGCAGATTATGAGGAAATTAGTTTTTTTTCACCTTGGATGACTGTAAATCGATTGTAGGAGACCTTTAAATTGGCATAATGGGGCACTTTAGTGAGTTTTTACTCTGATGTATGATAGCAGAATGTTTAGAAAGCAAGTTATCCATCCTTATGGTCTGAAATTTTGTTAACGGAAAAAAGTGCACTGTCGATACTTCCATTTGAATGGTTACTGGCCATTGCAAATATATTCAAGTACATATAGTGATGACATTGTGTTTTGTGTTTTCTGTGCTCCCGTTTTCATTCAAATGCACAAGTGCTTCTCAGTTCCTCCTCAACTCTTTTGTTCTGTGAGCCTGAGCGTTAATGACCTTCTCCTGAGGATCCTCTCAGCGCTGCTTAAACAGATCATTTGAGAAGGCAAACAGAGCTGCTGCGAGCAGAAAACACAGGGAGATATCTGTAATCTTACAAAACAAATGAAATCTCCAAGGCAAATACAACACCCACAAACACCGCATGTTTAATCCCGAGCGCTAACAGAGCCTGAGACGGTCCGCATCGGGATTCACGACACGCTGAGGGTCCGTGACATTCACAACGCCCTCGTCTTCGTTGCCCTCAGCCGATAGATAATATACGCAAGCTTGACTTTCAGAGTCCTCGCACTGTAAGTGTCCTCGCATTTGTTGAGTTTATGCAAACTTAATCATAAGATGGTTTGTTTGTTGCTAAAGCAAACTTCAATTTAATATGCAAAAACAAATACATGCATATGTTGATTTCATTTCATTTTGAGCATGTTTTTCGTTGGCATATTGGAGATTTCAAGAAGCCTGGCATTATTTGTGCAATTCTGTTTTTAAAATTAAAGACTGTGTGTTTAATGTATTGTTAGTTAATGCAGTTTTAAAAATACTGTAAAATACTGTACAAATATATTGCTAATTTTCACCTTTTTATTTGCAAACCTGTAAGACTTACTGTCAGGTTCATTAGAAGTAAATCTAGTTATAAATGAAATGCCTTACAATTGTTTTCATTTTGACTGTTCGTACGAGATGTCGAATTGGTCACACGGAAAGGGGAAGTAAATATTTAATTAAGTAACTTATTTATTTATTTATTTATTTATTTATTTATTTATTTATTCCTTCCTTCCTAGACTGTAAAGCAGCATATTTTATTGCATGTCCTGCTTTAATTATATTAGGCAACGTTTTTATTCAGGAAGTACACTAATAAACACACATTTTATTTTTTTCAACTGTTATTGTTAATATTTTTGTTGTTACTTTTGTCTATTTATTTGTTATTTTTTTGTAGATATATTATTGTTAAGTTATTGTATACAATTATAATATAATGCAAAAAAATGATGTTATTCCTCAGTATTTCTGTCAAATATCTAAACATTCTTAAAACAAGATACATTTACTGGAGAAGCGAAATAAAATCTTGTTATGTGAAAAACATTCATCTAAAAATTTAAGTGAGTTTTTGCTTAAAACAAGGAACCAGTATCAAAGTGGTAAGAAAAATAGTCTTGTTTTCCCTTTGAATTTGGTTGATTTCTTGATCTTTTGTACTGTTGCTTCTCCAGTAAATGCATCTTGATTTAAGAGTGTTTTGATGTTTGTACTGTAAAACAAGACTAACACTTTTTTGCAGTGTATTGTGATTATTTTCAATTTTATAACTCTTGAGTTTGCCATGAATAAAGCATTTGATGCGGATGTGGCGTTGAATGATAAATAAGTAATTCAGAGTCATAAGTCAAACCTAGCCTGCTTACAAAACGATGAAATATTTAAACCGCAGAAGCGTAAAGATGATGTACAGCTGCGGCTGCACGCCGTCTGCATTTATACAGGGGTCATTCATATGTCCATTACCATATTTACATTGTTTTTCTAGCATCTTTTGTCCATCCAATGGCAAATTGGAGATTTCAGAAAGCCTGTCGTTTTTGCAGTTCTGTTTAGTGACGATAATGGTGTAGAAATGCATATTTTTTACAGATAATTCATTTTTTGAGAGTTCAATCTCAGCAGAGTCACATGACATCATGAGTTTGGGATCGCGTTTGTCCTCATCTGAAAAAATCATATAAAAATTTGCATTTAAATTTATAGGGGAATATATCGGTTATCGGCTTTTAAATATAAAGAATTATCGGTTCTTGGTATCGTCTAAAATGTTCAAATCGGTGTATCCATAAATGTAACAGATGTATTGCTCATTGTTAGTTAATATTAGTTAATGCATTTACTTCACTACTTACCTCATTGAAAAGCTTTACCATTTTTTATTATTAAAGCAATTTTAATTCTTACTGTATGATCATCTCATTTAAATCACACATTTGACAGCAGAGTCACATGAGATCATGAGTTTGGGATCGCGTTCGGTCCTCCGGTGTTTGTCCTGATCTGAAAAAATCATATAAACATTTGGATTTAAATTTATAGGGCAATATATATCGGTTATCGGCCTTTAAATATAAAAAAATATCGGTTCTTGGTATCGACTAAAATGTTCATATCGGTGTGTCCATAAATGTAACAGATGTATTGCTCATTGTTAGTTAATATTAGTTAATGCATTTACGGTTACACTTTATTTTAAGGTGTCATTGTTGCAGTGTAATTATATATTTAAGTACTGAGTAATATTAATTAACTACATGTACTTACTATAGGGTTAGGGTAGGATTAGGATTTGATTGAGGGTTAATTGCATGTAATTATGCATAATTTACTGTTATTACTATGGTAAGTACATGTAACATATGTAACAAGGACACTGTAAAATAAAGTGTTACCGCATTTACTTACATTAATGGAACCTCATTGAAAAGTGTTACCATTTTCTATTATTAAAGCAATTTTAATTCTTACCGTATGATCATCTCATTTAAATCACACATTTGACAGCAGAGTCACATGAGATCATGATTCTGGGATCACGTTCGGTTCTCCGGCGTTTGTCCCGATCTGATCCCGCCGCACTCACAGCTGCTTGACTCCTCCGTAATATTCAATCAGGCACGTAGTGATTGCTTTAATGACAGTAATTTTCCACTTACATTCAGATGTGTTGCTATTCAGCTCAGTAGGCGAGAATGGCAAATGAAAACACTATTGATTTTGTTTACATTGATTTTTTTGACACTTTAAAACCATTAATCTTGATCACTCATAAAATTAGATTAATGAAGGGTGTTTGACACGGCTGCCAGACTCAATTAAACTTGGATTTTTGTTTAAAATGTTTTAAAAGTTGTCCATTTATCTTGCATGTCACTGTTTCCTTCGCCATCTGTCTTCAATAATCCGCCTTCTCAGCAATATCTCTGATTAAGCAGTTTGTTTAAAAAGTCTCAGTTTTGGTGTTGTTGTGTTTTATTTATTCATTTATTTTCCAGAACTCTGATTAATGTAATATTTCAGCCCTTTCTCATCTCTTCAGTATGTTTTGTTTAATTAAGAAAATTATCGCAAGTCTTTTGATCCATTTAAGACCAAGTGCAAGATTTTATCGGTTATATACAAGACTAAGTATATTTTTATGGTAACACTTTGAAATAAGGTTTAATTTGTCAACTTTTAAAAATACTTCGAAATAACGTATTAATCCTTGTTAATGTTTCAAGCTTATACCTTATACTAGCTTATACTACTACCTTATTAAAATCTTAAATTGCATCTGTTAATATTATTTAATGGACCTGAGCTGACATGAACTAACCATGAACATTTAGCTAAGATTAATAAATAATGTAACTAGTGATGCACGATATATCGGCTTCCATATCAATATCGACCGACATATGTCAATTTTTAAAATTATCGTTATCGGCCTGATAAGAAAATTTGGCTGATATATTAAAGCTGATAAGTAATGTATTATTTCCCTCAGCTGAGACACTTCAGATGCGCACTGTTCAACATGATGATTTCAAATTGCTTGAAATATGATTGGAACAATTTCAAAAAATGTAAATATAGTAAAGTGCAACGTGCAGCACATAGGCTGTATAAAATGTTATTGTGAACATTATAATTGTGTGCTTGGGACATGGCTTTTAATAGTGAGACTTTTGCTTTGTAATCAGGTTCTCAAAAATTAAATAAAAATTTGTATTTAAATTTATCGGTCGATATATCGGTTTTTGGCTTTCATCTATAAAGAATTATCGGTTCTCGATATCGGCCAAAATGTTCATATTGGTGCATCCCTAAATGCAACAGATGTATTGCTCATTGTTAATTAATATTAGGTAATGCATTAACTTACATTGACCTTATTGTAAAGTGTTACCATTTTTTATTATTTAAGCGATTTTAATTCTAACTGTATGATCATCTCATTTAAATCATGCGTTTGTCATAGCGTTTGCTATAGTTGATGTATTTGCACAACTTCAGCTGCTTTAGATTATTTCTTTGTGTAGCGATGAGTCTGTTTTATACCAGGCCTCGTAGTTTGACTGTTTTTGCACTGATGTCACATGATCACCTGTCTGCATTACGGGTTAAACTACTTTACCACATCAGGTCAATCTCACCCACAGCCAAGCAACACATTAGCAGTTAATCTGGTAACATCACCACTACGCGTCATGAAATATCAGTTTAGTTACGCCTGAACTACTTTTTAAATGCTAAATTGTTTCAAGCATGAAGGAAAAACAATCCTTCAGGTGTTGCTTTGTTTTGTTTTTAAGTTGGAGATGCAACAATGCAAATGATTTAAAATCAAAAGTTGTGCATTAACATTAGTTAATTCAGTCTGAGCTAACAGGAACCATTGTTTTTATTAACTTATATTAACAAAGATTAATAAATGCTGTAAAATATATATTGTTCATTATTAGTTGTGATACTTATTCATGTTATCTATCTTATGCATTAATCATAACCATTAAGTGTTTTTTATTTGCAAACTTTTGCTTTTTAAATGTTAAATTGTTTCAAGCATGGAGGGAAAACAATCCTTCAGGTGTTGCTTTTTGTTTTTTAAGATGGAGATGCAACAATGCAAATTATATTGTGGTAACACTTTACAATAATCACATTTGTTAACATTAGTTAACATGAGTTAAAAAAAAATACTGCATTTATTAATCTTATTTCATGTTAATTTCAACATTTACTAATGCATTTTTAAAATCAAAAGTTGTGTGTTAACATTAGCTAATGCAGTCTGAACTAACAAGAGCCAATGTTTTTATTAACTAAGATTAACAAAGATCAATAAATGCTGTGCTATATATATATATATATATATATATATATATATATATATAGTACCAGTCAAAAGTTTGGAAACATTACTATTTTTAATGTTTTTGAAAGAAGTCTCTTATGCTCATCAAGCCTGCAGTTAAAAAACAAACAAACAAAAAAAAAAACAGTAATATTATGAAATATTATTACAATTTAAAATAATGGTTCTCTTTTTTAATATACTTTAAAATGTAATTTATTTTTGTGATGCAAAGCTGAATTTTCATCAGCAAGTACTCCAGTCTTTGGTGTCTTATGATCCTTCAGAAATCATTCTAATATGCTGATTTGATACTCAGTTATTATCAATGATGGAAACAGTTGTGCTGTTTAATATATTTTTTTGGAATACTTTTTTCAGGATTCATTGATGAGTAAAACGTTAACAGCATTTATTCATAAAAACAGCATTTATTCAAAATAAAAACATTTCTAACAATATAAATCGTTACCATCACCTTTTATCAATTTAACGCATCCTTGTTGAATTAAAGTACTAATTTCTTTAAAAAAAAATAGTTATTGTTCCCAAACTTTTGAACGGTAGTGTATATTGTTACAAAAGATTTCTATTCTAAATAAATACAGTTCTTTTTAACTTTTTATTCATCAAATAATCCTGAAAAAAGTATCTCAGGTTATAAAAAAATATTAAGCAGCACAACTGTTTCCAACATTGATCATAAATCAGCATATTAGAATGATTTCTGAAGGATCATAAGACACCAAAGACTGGAGTACTTGCTGATGAAAATTCAGCTTTGCATCACAAAAATAAATTACATTTTAAAGTATATTAAAAAAGAGAACCATTATTTTAAATTGTAATAATATTTCATAATATTACTGGTTTTTTTTGTTTTGTTTTTTTTTAACTGCAGGCTTGATGAGCATAAGAGACTTATTTCAAAAACATTAAAAATAGTAATGTTTCCAATCTTTTGACTGGTACTATATATATATATATATATATATATATATATATATATATATATATATATATATATATATATATATATATATATATATATATATATATATATATATATATATATATATATATATATATATATATATATATGCACGCACGCACGCACGCATATATATATATATATATATATATATATATATATATATATATGCACGCACACACACACACACACACACACACACACACACACACACACACACACACACACACACACACACACACACACACACACACATATATATATATATATATATATATATATATATATATATATATATATATATATATATATAATTATTTTTGTTTTTGTGTTCATTGTTAGTTCATGTGAACTAATGCATTAATCCTAAAAGTATTCCTGGTATTTTTGCACCTTTTTATTTGCAAACCTCTGACTTTCTTTCAGCGTCATAAGTCAAACCTAGCCTGCTTACAAAATAATCAAATATTTATAGCTCTGAAACGTTAAGATGATGAACAGCTGCTGCACGGCGTCTGCATTTATTCTACAGGTACGAGGTTTCAGTGAGTAAATCAATTATTAGGCCGTTGGTCAGTAAAGTTTAGGTAACTCTCTAATTTGTTAACATTAGTTAATGCTGTATATTTTACAGCATTTATTATCCTTAATGTTCATGATAGTTCACCGTTCACTGACTAATATTAACAGATGCAACTTTTTATCTTAAAAATGTATTAGTAAATATTAAGATGCACATTAACTAAGAGTAATACATGAGTATTGTTTATTATTAGTTAGACTGAATAACCTTTGTAACTATTTCTAATGTATATTTTATTAATTAAGTGCAGTGTTATTTTACATTTGATTACAGTTTCTGTGCCTGACAATCTTAAAACACTGTTTATTTCAATCTTATCTTTGTTCAGTTGTGTCTATTTGTTGCGATTGTTAATTTTTTATTTGTTCTTTTTTAATTACTGAGTGTTTACTTGTCTTTAATAATGCTTGAAATTTATATTAGTTAGGCTTGTTGTTTTTCTATGGTGTTTTTAAACCGCAGGCAAACGCTCCTTGTTTAATTGTTCTTCAGCCTGTTGATTTTTTTTGTTCATGATGTTCAGCTACAATTAAATGTTTTGCAATAAGACTAAATATAAATATCAAATTTTTTATTTTATTATTTTTTTTACCTTATTAGAATCGATAAGAATCGGAAACAACGATACCCAACCCTAACTACAAACCCAGAGGTTTTTCAGATCTTCTTCACAGCATTCTCTCCATATTTATGATTCTTTGCAGCCTTTATCCACTGGATCCTTCACTGTATTTACTGTATATACAAGTATTTCCTATTAAAGCAAGAAGGGGTTCCCTATCATACACCCGGCACAATGCAGCGCCAAGCGCGACTCAAGTGTGTTTTGCTAGATTCAGCCCGACGCAGTTTTCATTTTCACGTCCTGTGCTGCGTTGTTTAAATAGCAAATGCATTTGCGCCCAATTGTGCGCCCATGGGCTGCTGGTCTGAAAACGAGGCGTGTTCTGGCGCATTATTGGACCGTTGCTATTTTGAGGAACAGAAATAGACTGAGCCATTGACCAACTGAACCCTGATCTAAAGTCAATGGAGCAATATTTATTTTGTTATTTAAAGAGCGCGTTAGTAATGTGCGCCTATAGGCGGGTCCACAACGCGCTTATTAAACATACAGGGATGCACAGCAGCACACAAACATGCCAAATATTTCAAATAAAAGGATTACAATGTAAAAGAGTATTATTGTGTACATAAAGATATGGTGGAATGAATCCGGCTTGTCCCGTAGATGGACTTTTACTCGCGCACAAGCAGATCCGTTTGCGCTCTGGAGACGCGTTCGGCCTTTCCACTATCAAATCCCGTGTAAATAGTGAATCTGCCATGGCGCGAGCGCAACTGGCATTTAAAGGGAATGGGAGATTCTGATTGGTTTAACGCATGTAAATCCCAAAACACACCCATTACTCATTAAGAGCATAGGGACGACCCTTTTAGACCATGCGCCGGGAGCGCCGACCATTTGTCACGTCCTTAAACTAGCAAAAGTCTTGAGTAAGTACAATATACATCATTCGCTATGTTGTGATTATCATGTGACCTACCAGCGTCAGTTGCGTCACATAGTAACATTTCACAATCTCACTGAAGTAGTAGTAGTACGTCACCCAGGTACTCTTTTATGAGTTCTGAGAATTCGGACGTACTTATTTTGTCACATACTGTTTTTCGCCTACTATATAGTAGGGAAGTATGCGATTACAGTGTTTTACTCAACAAACAAAAAAACGTCAAGCATATTCATAGCAGACTGGGAGTGATTTGTACGGCAATACTCCCAGTGCATTATGGGTGTTGAAGTTTTCTCAGCGATTCTGCAAACTTTTCTCTAGTCAGAAATGTTTTCGACCAGAAACTGCATAGGCAGCCAAGTTTTCCTGAAAGCCCATTTTACCAGCGGTTTAATATCTGATTAGCTTTGAATGATTTTGTATACAGTATGTGTAGTCGACGCTGTCAATATAGCACACTTTGAATATGGCAATATCTAGTTTTGACTCCATGAGCATCTCCTGATCCGTCCCTCAGCACATATTCTCTAGACATGGCATGTTTGTAATTTGTCGGATAAGGAACGTTAAGCATTCGCCCCCCCGCGTGGCATTAATCTGATGTTCTCGCTGGGTTCATTCGTTCAGGACGGAGAGAGATGCTGAAAGCTTCATTTACTCATCAAACTGTTGTCATTGGTCAATCTGTTTTCATGACAGCTTAGATAATAGAGTCTGGACTTTCTTAAATAATTGCTTTTGCATGAACAAAACGAGATGTTTAATAATGTCTTGTGGTCCGTGCATATAAATAACAGGTTTAGAACAACATCAGGTTGAGTAATTTGGTTTTTTAAAAGAAATATCCCTTTAATATTCAGTGCTGGTGTCGTCAGTATGGATCTCTGTAGAGCTTTCAGGCAGAAATGTGGATTCTGCTTAGAAATCTGCCCTGAGGTAATATCGTCTGGAGCTCATAAGACAGCTCAGGTGTTCTTTCCCAGAATCCTTTGCTTTTTTTGTTCGCACAGTAGAGCTGGCTGAAGATTATTGATGATTTATTCTTTCATTGGTTGACATTTAAGGTGTGTGTGAGATGTCTGCCACCACCGCTGGTTCTTCTTTCATAAGGAAATCTCACCTCAAAGGCTATATGCTTTTGTTCATTAGTGTACCTGTCTGTGGCGTCCTGGGGTTTTCACTGATATTCTTAGAGGCGAAAGATGTTTTGCTTAAATTATCCACTCTAATGAAAGCTTTTCTTCACAGATTGCTGATGTGCTGAGCAAGATGAAGCCAAGTGTCCTCCTTACACTGGTAAATCCTTTCTTCTTTATTTCACGTTAAGTTTATTTAGATTTGTATTGGCACTGCCAAATACAATATGGATATGAATACGGATATAAACACTGATGGTTTCTACAGAAGCAAAAAAAAAAAAAGAAAAGTAAATCACCTTTTGAAAATAGCTCTGCACTTCAAATAACCATTGTATCGATTACATCATTACACCAGTAGGTGGCGACAAGTGACTGTTAAAAATGTATTTGTCATTGAATCATTCAGTCAAGAGATTCACTCAAAAAAAAAAAAAAAAAATTATATATACACAAACTTTCACACAAACTTTTATATTAGATGTGATTAATCGATTTGACAGCACTTATATATACATTTAAAAAAATAAAAAAAATAAAAAAATAAAAAAATATATATATATATATATATATATATATATATATATATATATATATATATATATACATACATTTTTTGTATTTTAATTGATTTTTTTTATTGATTTTTTTATATCATAAATTATAATTGTATTAAATTATATTTTAATCATATTATTATTATTATTATTATTCAATTATATTATAATAAAATGATTCATAGAATAATGGCAATTATATATTATAATAATATTATTATTATATTTACATTATCAATATATTATGATTTTGTATATAGATAGATACATTTATATATGTATATCTTTTTATGATTTAACTTATATATATATATATATATATATATACATGCATACATACACATGCATGCAGTGACCAGAGTATGTTTTCATAAGTCTCTTTCTGTTAGGAATTACGGTGAATTGTGATATTCAGACATCCAGACTGCCAGAAACAGTGTGATTTTACTTCTGTTCTATGACTCTGGATAGAGAGATAATGAGCAGGTTTAATGTCTCTGTCTCTCTGTGTGTGTGTGTGTGTGTAGCGGGGACTGAACACTGATAGCGGCAGCACCTGTCGTGAGGCGTCCTTTGAAGGCATCAGCCAGTGAGTTTCATCCATTATTCAGAGTTCTGTTCCTGAAACTCATTCCAGGGAAAGGAGCGCACGTGTCCTCCATGTGCTCGGATAAAAAGCCTGATGCACGAAAACACTCATAATGAGGAACATTGTGAGAGATTAGTGATTAGATCTTCACCGTTACCTGTTACTGTAACATTTAAACATGAGAAAATATTTCAAATGCATGAATGTTATTGCATTAGATGCAAAATATCAAAGCAAATGTCATCGGTATTAAGAGCACAAACAAACATTAGGAGGGTTGAAATGTTAAAGTCCCCCTGTGGTCAAAATCCAGCTTTTAATGTTGTTTATACGTCTATGCGGTGTTTTTAATATGCTTAAAGACAAACCATGTGTAAATTCATAAGTCGACTCCATTGCTGAGTATTTTCTCCTTAAAACTGCAATGAACCAAAGACAGTCTCAAAAACACGCTTTGAAATCGCTGGTGTTTCTGACGTCACAAACTACCTTGTAACCAATCAGATCAACGTGTGATCGTCAACCAGTGAATCTCTGAGCTGAGTGAGTGAGTGGAGGCGGGGCTCATTTGCATATTCATAGAACCGTGCATACTAAATGAGGCAAGGGTGTCGAGTTACATTCAAGATATTTTAAAGGGACACTCCACCCATTTGCACTAAGCTTTGCATTGCTAGAAACCCAGTCATACTATTGAATGGTCGTGCAACACTCTCTAATTTTCCCCTGAGACGGGAGAAATCCGTTATTTACCTCTTACACTTCCTCCCACAATGACGCAAAAATCATCATTTTGCGTCATTGTCGGAGGAAGTGTAAGGGGGGGGGATTTCTGTTGAGACTACAGACACTCGTTCCTCATCTCTCCAATCTTTCCCAGGGGGCGGGACCCGCTCACGCTACAGACCTATTACAGATCAGTGGGTGGGACTTTACTCTCTGAAACTGAAAGCAATATCCTCCATCTTGTTTGAAGCTAAGCTAACAGGCGCTGTGGAGACAGATGTAAAGTTATGACAATAGCGGAGGAGAGTACTCAATAGGGGTGGGAGAAAAAATCAATTATTAGATGCATCGCGATGCGGACGTGGACGATTCTGAATCGATTCACAAATGTCAAAAAATCGATTCTCTAAAAAAATTTTTTATTTCTTTTCTAATAACGTAATATTGACGGAACGCAAAAGGCGGAACTCTAAGCGGACGTGCAGTGCGCGTGCAGTCTGTGGCGCGCACATAACAGACGCATGATGGCTGAGCGCCAAATTCGAACGGCACCCTCTTCGTTAAAATCTAGCGTATGGAAAATTGGCAATTTCATTGTTACCTATTTAGTATTTTTTGTATGAAAGCTGCTTTCAGTAGCCTATTTAGTTTGCACATCAATATACTGTAAACCGATCTGTTATACGTACGTTACACTGCCCTGCAATATGTGCAATGCCAGTCACAAAAAGTTACATTTTGACTGTGCTCTCTGCAGATGTTCATTAACTTTTTTTGTATAAGCTGTTTTTGATTGTGGTATACAGCAAACATTTCAAGTCATAACTCTTTATTATTTAGTTGTGAATAAGAGAAACTTAGTATGTTACTAATTATTCAGAATATGCGTAAGTCCACAAGCATTATATGAGAGCTGCTGGTACATCATTCTATATTTTTGAACAAAAACTGTTTGTGATTTTGCTACAGCAAAATGTTTTTTTTTGTCTGAAGGATTATATTGCTCATTGGAAATAATAAGAGGATGTTGGTTAGAAGTCTATTATTAAATGCTAGAGATTCAGAATATGCTGAAGTTTGTATTAATTTACTACAAGTACGCTGCTAGTACAGGCACACATTTATTTTCCTGTTGGTTCTTTGCAATGTTCAAATCACTTCCATTTGTTTTATTAATAAAATGATTATAGGAAGATGGAAGTAAGTTCGTTATGGGTCATCATAAATACTTTGCTTTAAAAGTACCAAGTAAGTAAAAAAAAAAAAATCGTTAATAATCGATAATCGTTACCCTCTGAATCGTAATCGAATCGAATCGTGAGGTGCCTAGAGATTCCCACCCCAGTACTCAATATGATATAGAAGAAGAGGATTTCGGAAGTCTGATGCTTGAATCAGGTGTTTGTGGCTACCTCTACAAGCCGCATTATAGCGAAGAGCAGCCGAGGCAGAAGATCTCGCGGACGAGGAGCCCGGACTGGCTCGAGTTAGGGCGGACTGGTGGCGCCGGTGATCTCGCAACTACGAACACAGAGATAGAGTCCGTCTGCGGCAAAGAATTTCAACGATGACAATTTCTCCTGGACGAAATCTCTGAATCAGACGAGGACACGGACGTTTGTGTTGAGAACTATCCTAGTTTCGCACCGCATATGTTCTGACTGAACATCCAGGTACCATGCAATAATTCACCTTTTCGAAAGAAATAAAAACGAGGAGTAATGCACTAATGAGTTCGCCAACTAACTAGACATTTTGTGTGAAATGAATTTCAAGCTCTGGTGGTAGCTAGTCTTGTAGACGGAAGAGTGATTTCTCTTATAGGCAGATATGCGCTTTCTGGATTAGTGGGAGTGGCTTGCGGAGCTGTGCAATGTGGTGCATTGTGGGAGTTGTTGTCTTTCATACAAATGCGTCCTGAAGTTATTTTTTGTCTTTCCTCGGTCACGAAGGCACCAAATTCAAAATTTATTTTACATTTCGACTACATATATGACCCACTTTAAATAAAAAACAATGTTCCTATGGGTGGAATGCCCCTTTAAGTCATAAAGAAGGAAAAAACTCTTAAACATGTAATTTTGGAGATCAAAGACGAGTTTTAAGGGATACAGTGATTGACTACAGGGGGACTTTAAACTAATAAATGCCATGTTGGAAATGAAGACATATTTTCATGTTGTTTTGATCATGTTATTCCAGGTTTCGGGTGAATAATTCCCTGCTGCACCCTGTGATTGTGGAGTGGTGAGTGTCATTTATATCACACACATTTGATCCGTTTAACACTGTGTGTGTTTCACACGATTTAGACGTTTGTTCTGCAGCCAATGCATGATTGATGTCTTAATAACTAAAGCACAAAACCTGTGCTCGTTACTAAAGTCCAATTAACAAAATCAAAGCAAGTTTGTCAGTTACTCCAATTAGCAAACGTTTGATCACCGATGAAAGATAAACTAGAGGGCAATTACTGGCGCTTCATTACTGGTGAAGTTTGTTTCATCTTTTTGTGTTTTGATTGTCATTGCATCTTAAGTTTGTTTCATAATGTGTTTGAGAAAGCTTGTTTAATCACTCTTGTATTTAATTAACGGAGCATCATTAAGCATTCAGACACTACTGAAAGCGGATTGCTTCATTATATTAATCTTCATATAAGGTGAATTTCTGTCGGGAAAATTGATATTCAACAAATTGTTTACTGATATAGGTGGTGAATTATTGATAGATTTGATCAGGGGTTTAGAAAAGAGCTGGTTTCCATCAGAAACACACTTTTTGTTCAGCAGCACAACTGTTTTCACCATTGATAATAATCATACATGTTTCTTGAGCATCAAATCATCATATTAGAAAATAGGAATAAATTACATTCTTAAGTAGATCCAAACAGAAAACAGTTTTATTTAAAGGGGTGGTATAATGCCCTATTCACAAGATGTAAAATAAGTCTCTGATGTCCACAGAGTCTGTGTGTGAAGTTTTAGCTCAAAATACCCCACAGATATTTTTATATAGCATGTTAATATTGTCACTTTTTGAGGGTGAGCAAAAACGCACTGTTTTAGTGTCTGTTCCTTTAAATGCAAATGAGCCGCTGCTCCCGGCACAGGGGGCGGAGCTTCAAGAGCTGGTGTCCTTTTACCTCACACACACATGCACTGAAAATTTCAAAAACGTTTAGGCTTTTATGTTCAAACCGGAGTCAGACAATGATGGAGAGACTCTAGAAGAAGTGACAACATGTAGAAGCAACAGGACATTTCTGAATGGTTAGTTGATGAATTTATGAAGCTGATGTGTAGTTATCTTCTAGTCATTGATTAGCATATTCTGTCTTGATAATCTATGAATCGTGTTCAGGGGGCGGGGTTTATGTAAATTCTAGGGTTTGTGATGTCACTAACCCGGGAGGAATGTGGTGTAGTCTCTACCAGCCGTTTGTTGTAGTCCTTAAAAAGCGATTTCTTTAAAAGCAAATATCTCCCTTTGCTTTGAACTTTGAGCGTTGTAACTTTGCAGATGTTGTTTATGCTCAAACAGCAACATTACACACTAACTAAAGTTAGAAAAGTCAAATCATATTCAACCACCCCTTTAAATTGTAATAATATTTCACTGTTTTACAGTAAATGCAGTAAATGCAAATCTTATCAACTAAACTTCTAATTCCAATCAATCAAGTAAAAAAGTAAATGCCCTTTATTTTCTGAAACAAACATTATTCACTACTATGGCTGGTGAATAATTGATATATTTCCATGAGTTAGTCAGTCTGTGGTCAGTGCATTTTAGAAAAGCTGGTTCCCATCAAACAAATATTCAACAAATGGAATTCAAACAAAATGCTCTTTATTGAGAGGCTTGTGAAACGCTTGAGCTCGTCTCAGCAGAACGAGACTGGCATGACCGAGAGCTCTCCACTCTCACGCCAGCTCGACCACATCACTAACAATGTGCCATCAATCACTCTCTCTCTCTCTCTCTCTCTCTCGTTCTCTCTCTCCCTCTCCCTCTCTCTCTCTCTCGGCAGGTCTGTAAGGCCTGTGTAATGGTCTTCGTGCCTCTCTCTCTCTCTCTCTCTCTCTCTCTCTCTCTCTCTCTCTCTCTCTCTCTCTCTCTCTCTCTCTCTCTCTCTCTCTCTCCCTCTCCCTCTCTCTCTCTCTCGGCAGGTCTGTAAGGCCTGTATAATGGTCTTCGTGCCTCTCTCTCTCTCTCTCTCTCTCTCTCTCTCTCTCTCTCTCTCTCTCTCTCTCTCTCTCTCCCTCTCCCTCTCTCTCTTCTCTCGGCAGGTCTGTAAGGCCTGTATAATGGTCTTCGTGCCTCTCTCTCTCTCTCTCTCTCTCTCTCTCTCTCTCTCTCTCTCTCTCTCTCTCTCTCTCTCTCTCTCTCCCTCTCCCTCTCTCTCTCTCTCGGCTCGCAGTCTGTAAGGCCTGTATAATGGTCTTCGTGCCTCTCTCTCTCTCTCTCTCTCACTCTCTCTCTCTCCTTCTCTCTCTCTCCTCTCTCTCTCTCTCTCTCTCTCTCTCTCTCTCTCTCTCTCCTCTCTCCCTCTCCCTCTCTCTCGGCAGGTCTGTAAGGCCTGTGTAATGGTCTTCGTGTCTCTCTCTCTCTCTCTCTCTCTCGTTCTCTCCCCCTCTCTCCTCTCTCGGCAGGTCTGTAAGGCCTCTGTAATGGTCTTCGTGCCTCTCTCTCTCTCTCTCTCTCTCTCTCTCTCTCTCCCTCTCCCTCTCCCTCTCCCTCTCTCTCAATTTCAATTTCAATTTCAATTTCAATTTCATGTTGCTTTATTGGCATGACAAAAAAAAATGCATCTGTGTTGCCAAAGCATAAGAACAATAAACAACAACAAGTAGTTAATACATCTGATATAGTAATACAAGTAAACAGGATAATTATGATATAAAAGCAGATACTAAACACATTCTGTGCATGTCCCTCAAAGGGTACATTGAAACAATAATATATATATATATATATATATAATATAAACAAAAAAAAGAGAATACAGTCAAACAAAATAATAAAAATATATATATATATAATATATAACTTGTATAAATACCTTTTATACAATTTTTATTTATTTATTTAGCCTTGTGTTGTAAAGGCTAAATAAAACCCTCTCTCTCTCTCTCGGCAGGTCTGTAAGGCCTGTGTAATGGTCTTCGTGCCTCTCTCTCTCTCTCTCTGTCTTTCTCTCTGTCTCTCTCTCTCTCTCTCTCTCTCTCTCTCTCTCTCGGCAGGTCTGTAAGGCCTGTGTAATGGTCTTCGTGCCTCTCTCTCTCTCTCTCTGTCTTTCTCTCTGTCTCTCTCTCTCTCTTCTCTCTCTCTCTCTCTCTCTCTCTCGGCAGGTCTGTAAGGCCTGTGTAATGGTCTTCGTGCCTCTCTCTCTCTCTCTCTGTCTTTCTCTCTGTCTCTCTCTCTCTCTCTCTCTCTCTCTCTCTCTCTCTCGGCAGGTCTGTAAGGCCTGTGTAATGGTCTTCGTGCCTCTCTCTCTCTCTCTCTGTCTTTCTCTCTGTCTCTCTCTCTCTCTCTCTCTCTCTCTCTCTCTCTCTCGGCAGGTCTGTAAGGCCTGTGTAATGGTCTTCGTGTCTCTCTCTCTCTCTCTCCCCCCCCCCTCTCTCTCTCTCTCTCTCTCTCTCTCTCTCTCTCTCTCTCTCTCTCTCTCTCTCTCTCTCTCTCGTTCTCTCCCTCTCTCTCTCTCTCTCGGCAGGTCTGTAAGGCTGTGTAATGGTCTTCGTGTCTCTCTCTCTCTCTCTCTCTCTCTCTGTCTCTCTCTCTCTCTCGTTTCTCTCCCTCTCTCTCTCTCTCGGCAGGTCTGTAAGGCCTCTGTAATGGTCTTCGTGCTTCTCTCGCTGTCGTGTGCATTAGCTTTCCTCCTCTATTACTCGCTGGAAAGCGGCTCATTACGGTCGCCTGCTAACTTCGTTGCTTCCTTCTCTTCCTCACCTTCACTTATCACCCAAAAGATTTCCAGAGAGAATTTGCCGTTTGCTTCTCCATGTGTTTCCGTCACTGGAAAAACAGCCTAAGATGGTCATCTTGTCCTATAGCTTGTGAGCTGGTCAACATGGCAAAATAAACCAGCTTTGTGTCCGACCAGAAAAACACCCTAGGCTGACACCTTTCTGAAGGCTGAAATCAATTTAGACAAGTAAATATCCTTTATTCTCCAAAACAATTATTTACTGATATAGATGGTGAATTATTGATATATTTGCATAAAGTATGTGATCAGTGCTTTAGAAAAAAGCTGGTTTCCATCATAATTTGTGGATGAAAGACACTTTTTGTTCTAAATTTGGTGAGCAAATCTTATTAACCCTAAACTTTGGTTTGATAATCAATCTAGACAAGTAAATACCCTTTATTTTCTGAAACAAACATTATTTACTAATGTGACTGGTGAATTATTGATCAATTTCCATAAGTTAGTAAGTCTGTAAGTGCTTTTAGAAAAGCTGGTTCCCATCAGAAATAGTGGTTGAAAGACACACTGCAGTAAAACTGCATTCACAGCCTGTTTTGCTTCTGAAATCTGGTGTACTTCTGCTATATACAGATATATCTGAACTGAGATATTGATAGTGATGTCAGCTGAAAAATATTTATTTCAAATAACTTGCACTGATGAATTATTCACAGACTGGGAACATGCATTAAGAAATAAACAGTGTCAGTATTGACTGATCAAGGCGTTCACACAAACAACACGAATTGTCAAATCAGATGAATAAATGTGTTTAACATCAGTCCTCATTCTGTTTAACAAACCCTATATTTACTGTATAATTCCTGATGAACGAGATCCCATGATCCGTGTGTTAAACGTTCAGTGCTCTGGAATAGAGATGCTGATAAAAATCACATGGCTGATCGTAACCATGGGTTACTGCTCTCGGTGTGTGTGTGTGTGTGTGTGTGTGTGTGTGTGTGGTGTTATATTTAGACGTGTTATTAGTAAGTTGGCACATTCACACTGAGTCATAGGAGGTGATGTCAAGATAATTCAGTAATGCAGACGGCATCATTAAGACACAACCGAAGACGCTCGACAGGAATAGACAGAGGAGGTGAAGAAAACACTCAAACGAGAGACGAAGTGCTGATTTCCCTGACGTCAGTCCTGCTGATTTTAGCAGAGATGTTCAGTTCTTCACTAAACTTTCTGATCCGGATGAGCCTGTGTACACACGCTACCTTTAAAAAGTTTGAGGTCAATGAGATTTTGAAGAAATTGATACTTTTATTCAACAAGGACACTTTTAAAAAGATCAAACGAGATGTTAAATGCTTGTTTATAATGTTACAAAAGATTCTATTTCAAATAAATGCTGTTCTATTGAACTTTCTAGTCATCAAACAATCCTGAAAAACAAAGTAAATCTCGGTTTCCACAAAAATATGAACCGTTTTCAACACTGATAATAATCATAAATGTTTCTTGAGCATCAAATCATCATATTAGAATGATTTCTGAAGGATCATGTGACACTGAAGACTGAAGAAAAATCAGCTTTGATCACAGGAAAAAATCACACTTTACTATATTTTCACATAGAAAACATACCATAAATATTAAATGGTAATAATATATATATATATATATATATATATATATATATATACAGTGCTATGCATAAGTTTAAACACCCATGCTAAAGTTGACTAAAAAGAGGAATAAAAAATCATCTTTTGGAAATTGAACTTAATGCCTTAATTTAAAAAATGAGGAAAAATCCAACCTTTAAGGACACCAATTTTCTTTGTTAATGAATAATGTATTGTAAATAAATAAATGTTCTTCCTTAAAATACATGGTGCATAAGTTTGGACACCCCTATGTTAAATTCCCATAGAGGCAGGCAGATTTTTATTTTTAAAGGCCAGTTAGTTCATGGATCCAGGATACTATGCATCCTGATAAAGTTCCCTTGGCCTTTGGGATTAAAATAGCCCCACATCATCACATAGCCTTCACCATACCTAGAGATTGGCATGGTTTTATTTCAGTTAGCCTAAAAGCTAGTTTGATTTGCATTGAGAGATGATCTTATGGAAAGTACTCCATGCCAATCTCTAGGGGTGTCCAGACTTATGCACCCTGTATTTTAAGGAAGAACATTTATTTATTTACGATACATTATTCATTCACAAAGAAAATTTGTGTACTTAAAGGTTGGATTTTTCCAATTTTTTTGAATTAAGGCATTAAGTTCAATTTCCAAAAGATGATTTTGTATTCCTCTTTTTAGTCAACTTTAGCATGGGTGTCTAAACTTATGCATAGCACTGTATATATTATCTAATTATTATTTTTTTTAAATCTGGTATTTTTGTTCAAATAAATGCAGCCTTGGTGAGTTTTACCAACCCCAAACTTTGAAAAGTAGTGTGAGCACATCCGTTGAACTCTGCATTATTGTATTAAAGGTGTCCAACAGTTAAGTTATAGCACTGTAACACACAGCCTCTTATTGCTTTAAGATGTTATATCTTCATATGCACATGAATATATTCTGCTCATCTCTGTCTCTGTGTGTCTGTAGTCGTCTGCTAAAGACAGACATGGAGCTGGAAGTCCTGCGCTACACCAACCGCATCTCCAGTGAAGCCCACAAAGAGGTAAAACATCTGTGTGTTTCACTTCCACAAAGCTCAGCCCACTTTTATTAATGAGTTAGGGTGTTCTTGAGCTTTACATGCCCTAAATGCATGCTAAAAAAAAGCATATAAACTTATTTTTAAAGTTAAGAAGACTTAAATGATTGGTAGCATCATAAGTCTTCTATGATCTCCTTGTGCTTTTGATGTTTTGGGAAACGCAGCAGTGTTTTACAGTGAATAGTCTAGTGTGTTGTGTGTAGTAAACTCTTGATGTGCAGCTTCCGAAATCTTAAACCTCGTTTGATCACTATCTAGGCCAGCATTGCATTTATCCTTCACTGATACCAGGCAATACCAGAATGCAAAACAGTTGATATTTCAGCTCAGAAACCTGCAGTCCATCTTCACTATACAGTAAATGGAAGATTAATAAAATAGATAATTGTGTGCATTTCATGTTTATCATGATGGCAGTAATTCATGAAATGGTCAAATGAGGAGCAGAGCTTTCTAAACTGTAAAAAAAAAAAAAAAATTCTCGTTTTCTATTACAAATATCATTCTTAAATCAAGATATATTTACTTGAGAAGCAAAATGACTGAATATATTATTTCTGAAAAAATGCATCAAAATTAAGTGAGTTTTTGATTAAAACAAGAACAAATGTTTGCCAGTGGGGTCAGAAACATATTCTTGGTTTCCCTTTGAATTAAGATTATTTTTCTGACCCCATTGGCTGATATTTGTTCATGTTTTAAGCACAAACTCACTTAATTTTGATGCGTTTTTCAGAAAACAAGACTTAATATCATAATAATAAGTAATTTTGCTTGTCAAGTAAATGTATCTTAATTTAAGAATTTGTATGTATTCGTATTAGTCATGCCATTAACAATATACTTACCACCATATCGGTATTGGCCGATATATGTTCATTTTTAATGTTATTGTTATCGGCCTGATAAGAAAATTTGCCCGATATATATTAAAGATGATAAATAATGTATTATTTTCTTCAGCTGAGACACTTCAGATGCGCACTGATCGCCATGATGGTTTTGAATTGCTTGAAATATGATTGGAATCACTTCAAAAATGGAAAATACAGTTCAGTACAATGTGCAGCACAAGTCTGTCATATCGGCTGCATAAAATTATAATGAGAACATTATAATTGTGTGTTGGGAATTTTAATGGTTAGACTTTTGTTTTTGTTATCAGGCTCTCAACAATTATCTGAAAATTTGGATTTAGATTTATCGGCCAATATATCGGTTATCGGCTTTCAAATATAAAGAATTATCAATATCGGTCAAAATGTTCATATCAGTGCATCCCTAATTTGTACTGAAAAGCAAGATAAAATGTAAGTAAAAGTAAGAAAATCATTTTTGCAGTGTAACGGATCTCACATATGACCTCAGATTGCATCCAGAAGACCCATTATATCTACACTGTACAAAATATCACTTCATTATATTTAGTTTCTTTTTTCCATGGGTTGTTTTGAGTTTTACTTGCTTCCCAAAAGCCGAACCAATTCAAATACAATGGACGAATCATTTAAACAAATTAAGTTTAGTTAAGTTAAATTAAGTTTAGTTTATTAAAATCAAAAAGATATTTTTTACAGTGTAGTTTACCTAACAGTTCCTTATTGAATCAGATGCTAAAACAATACAAACAGAAAAATAATGCAATCAGGGCACAATTTGCTCTTGTAAATTACTTTCTAACATAGTCTAAAGTGTAGATCTGTGTCATTAATCATGCAACGCACGCCGCTCTCATAATGTATATTATTCCGCTCCGCTTCCAGATGAACGCAGACTCCTGATATATGCGCTGTTAGACGGTATTTATTAAGGGAACATGACGTTTCAAATGTACGGCAGTCGAGCGGCCGACGTGGATAAAACTCTGAGAGACTCAAAATAATTTAATAACCCGAGATTGATGGTGCTGCTTCGTGGCAGAATAAGTTCCTGATATCCAGTAATGAATAAAAAGCCTTTTTAAGAGTGTTGGATATTAATGGGCCAGTCTGTGGTTTGTACATTAATTAATATTGTGTGTTTAAGCTAAGATCATATTTATCATAGTAACGGCTGGCTCTAACATTGATCGTTACATCATGAGGGTTTCTGAACATCGATTCATGTCGCAGTTATTGAGAGATTTCCACACAACACGACTCTTAGGGAAACAGATTGTTCTTAATGGAATAGATCACTCATAAATTATACTTCTGTCATTATTTACTTCATTTAACTCATGTTGTTTTAAAACCTTAAGGTTTTTAAACAATTGTTTTTATAGCTGTATAATAAAGACTTATAGTGAGTAACTCTTTACTTTAAGCCTTTATATGTAATGCATTATAAAAGTATTTTCAATGCATTGATTATGGCTTGTAATGCACCTTATAATAGTCTCATGAATAATTGTAAATAGTTTACATTATAATACTTATGTTAGGCCTTTAGAAAGTATAATGCATTAAAACGCATGAGAAACAACCAATGCAAATTTTATAATGCATTTTAACTTTGATTACAATTATTTATGAAAAGATATAATGCATTCTAATGTACATTATGAATAACTTTCTCATGCATTATAGATAAAGGCTTTACACTTTACTTTATATTTACTTTATAATGCATTCTAAAAGTGTTTTCCTTATAATGCATTGTATGATCTCATGAATAACTGTAAGCCGTTATAATGCATTATAATACTTATCTATTCATTGTTACACTGAAACATGACAAACAAACAATTTCAGATGTAACAATGAATGAATCTGCAAATATTACAATGCATTTATCAGTTATTTATGCAAAAATAAAATGCATTATAATGTACATTCTGAATACCTTTATAATGCATTATACATAAAGGCTTTAAGTAAAATCATACAGAAATTCCCAGTTAATTTCACAAATGAACACATTGAAATAAACATGATTTTTTTTTTTTTTTTTTTACATAAACTGAAATGGTATTCTCTTGTAAAACACTCCAATAATCTTTATTTTTTTACAGTGCATGGAATGTTTTTTCATACTTTAATTATGCGTTTATGTCCTTTTTTGGAGCTTGACTGAATTTTCAGAATTCCTCTTTTATAACCAAACAAATAAATAAATCAGACCGGTCTCGATCGACGTGAGCATGAGTAAATAATGACAATTTTCATTTTTGGGTGAACTCTTCCTCTAACACTGTTGAAAAAGATTTCCATCTCCGTCATTAGTGTTCAGGATTCAGCCACGTGTGTAGACGGCATTGTAGAAGCGCAGTGAACGCTTGTCCTTGCATTATCTGAAGAAAATAACCTCAGCACCTCATCAAATGGAGAATGGCCTTGGCGGACCGGGTCGATCCTCAGTTGAAGGTCTCAAGGACCGGTTTTGCGGCTCCTTTGAACTCTCGTTTCCAGCAGCGAAGGCCTCGGCACATATTAACACACATAGGTCTTCATAAGTGCCAGTGTTAGCCAGAGCTGATATAGACAAACATCTCACGCCTGTAACCTCTCGTCTTCCTTTATTACTGGATATTCAGTTTAAGAGGACATGAGTCACGGCCACAATGGAAACAAATTGTTTTTTGAATGCCGAAATGAGGAACGAGGGATATGGAAGAGTTCACTGTACGGCCACGAGAAACCATTGAGCGGGAAGAGTTTAGACAAGGGTTGAGAATCTAAATCTATTTTTTATTTAGAATCGCTTCCATTTTTTATGACATTCAGTTCCATTAATGGTTGTGGAGCGGCTCTGTTCGTGTGCTGATGTGGAGGGAGCAACGTTTCCAGAGATCTTTCTTCCTCAAAACTCTAAAAGAATCATCAATAGAAGCTTTAATCGTTACCATTATATCGCCCCTATTATGCAATTTTGGATATTCCCTTTCATGCAGTGTGTAATAGAGTAATAGTGTGTGAATGTAGAAGTTCTGCAAAGTTTCACAGATCAAAGTGCAGATTAATGGCATTTTTGTCTCCCAAAAGAAAGAAGTGTAAGAATTGACCTCTCTGGAAATTAACATTTGAACTCCCCCTTGTGCACTATCGAGACCTCCTACATTTCATTCCCTCATCCCTCACCCCCTCTCTCTCTCATGCTCAGATCACCTGAATTCACCCAAGAAAATATATAGTTTAATGTGAATGATTATCATCAAGTATTGTACATTTTGGTATCATTTGAAATGTCTCAGTGCGACTGGTACAAATGTCTCATTTCCAAATAAGTAAAACAAAAGGTAATAAGGTTTTTAAGAGTTTAGGGATAACTGGCACACAAAGGAAGGTGGTCTCCTGGCAAATGGTCTCCTACCCCCCAAAAGGTGTAACCTCTGAATGCAAATTTCCATTGTTAGAAGATGTTTCCATGTGAAAGAGGTTCTGTCTATATAATGGAATGCAATGAGAAGATCGGGGCCTTTTTGTAACTCAAGTTGGCCCATGATGCTAAGAGTGACCAAAAACTCTTAACATCATGTATTTTAAAGTTAGGTTTGCATCTCTTCTCTTTATTCTAGAGATTTTGATGTTTTGTATCGATTATCTTTGAATTGATTATGAAATTGGCGTGATACATTCACCTGACATAATCAATTGTTACATTTGATTATTCTAACTGACTTTGACATTATTTTCATTAAAGAGTTAAAAAGAACAGTCAAACATTCACTCACATTTAATGATGCACAGATATCATTAAAAAACCTTTTCATTTATGGAGTCAGATGAAATAACAAGAGAATACATATTCAAATGTATTTCATTTAATCAAAAAATACTTTGCCTCGAGAAAAGACCTTCCGCGCTGGTCGGATGCCGGACTTTGGGCCGATCGAGCGCGAACTTACAGAAGCGATTCTGAAGCGATGTGTCGTCAGTAATTCCATTCTCACTTGTAACTAATTAGCATAATGCCAGCCTGTGGTCTTGATTGGCTGAGCAGCGTCTCTTAGCCCCGCCCTCAAACACTGTAGTTTATCTGAGACTGGAAGAGTTTGGTTCGTGTTGTTCGTGTCGAGAAGACGCTGTTTTCTGAGATTGATACGGTAAAACCCACGCCATCGTTACTGTTCATATCACTGTGATCAAGAGCTGAGATTCAGATATGATAATGAGCGTCTGCTTTCTGACCAATCACAGCAGAGCAGCTCTCAGAGAGGCGGAGCTTAGAGAGACTGAATCCTTGATGGAAGCGTTTCAGACACTGAGAGAAAAGAGCTGATGCTGAAATTACAGTATATGAGGATACAATTTGTGTTTTTTGACCGTGGATGAATGTAAATCTGTTGTAGGAGACCCCAGAAACAAAATTAGGAATCTTTAAAATAGCATAATATGGGCACTTTAAGTGAAATAAAAATCTTGAGTCCCAGGGAATCAAGTGGTGTTCCTGGAGTTAGCCGGTTTTTTTTTTTGTTATTTTTTTTTTTATGCAGTTTCAGTTTCGTCTTCATTAACATATTTTGTTAATTAATATTTCAGAGGTTGTCTGAAAAATTAATGTGTTCTTTCTTACTTTCATGCATGGTCTAAAATGCTTGTCGGCTCGATTTAACAAGGTGAGGATCTCAGTTTTCTCCTCTTTCTCTCTCCAGAGCTTTGACTGAATGTCATATTTCACTCAAAAATGGACATTCGTTTTCTTTTGAGGATCTCAATGGGCCTTAAAATAGGCTCCAGTTTCTTTAAGCAAAACATGACTGTCTTTATTTTTGGGTGTGAAATGTGAGCAGTTCCTGACGGGTTACGTGAGATCCATCTGAATGTGCAGCGGTCTGTCAGTGATGCTTACAGAAGCAAGTTTTGCTAGTTTGAAATGTAAATGACCGACTTAAATGCTGATTTTGTCTTTGCGGTGAGGAGAGCTGAGGCGAGCGGAGATTAAGAGTTCAGCTCCAGTCCAGAGGCTTTTACTGTTTAATTGAGTCTGACAAGAGCGGACAGCATTTATTTGACCTTTAACCTTACAGATATGAATAATGGACTATATGCAGATGTGGTTTCGAGCATGTAGGGAATGGTGCTAATAATGCCAGAGTCAATGGTTCGATTTTCAGCTTTAATGAACTGTAAGTTGCTCTGAATAAAGGCAAAATGCCAAAATGCATAATGTAAATTTCTGAAGAGAATCTAACATCTTGATGTTCTGTATCAGTTTAGAGATGCATGAAATGCAATGGTTATATATCATCAAATAACGTTTTTTTTTTTTCAATCAATCAAGCATTTTTATATTTTATCCCACACATATAGTGCAGTTTCATTAACTCTATTCAGACAAGACTAGTTTAGGAGGATGCCAACATAGTAAATTCATGTTTAATGCAGACGTACTTTAATTTCTGGCATAATTTTGTTTTTCTGGCATATTATAGCAAATGGAGTGCATTAGTGAGCCCTTTTTTTTTTAGCAGCGCTGGTTCTGGAAGTGTATTTTTCCATTCCTTTTTCCCTTAGGGATTTAAAAAAGGTCTTAATGAAAGCGTTTTAAGCCATGAACCAAACCAGCTAGTTACGAAGAGATTCACAACACTACCAACTTTGATTTGAAGCAAAAAAGTTTTTTTTAAATCAGATAAAAAGGCACAAGACTGTGTACTAAACGGCTTTAGTGAGGGAAAGAACTACAATCCCATGATGCATTGCAGACAGCATAATATAATTAAAAACGATATAGGTATATAAAACGAAGTATTTTGTGAGCGTAGCGAGATCAACTTGATTACATTCGCAGTGCTTTATTGGAGTGGGCGGAGCTAAAGAGCTCTATTCACCTCTGATTGGTGTAAGTGTCTGCACAGCATCATGGGTAATGTAGTTTTTCGCCAGGAATTCCACTGATAAACATGATTATTTTAAAACTAAGCTGAAATAATGCAGGCTGACAGCTTCAACAGAATCAAATACCATCGATTAACAACCACATAGCTCACAGTAAGCCTGTCTTTAAAGGTTTAAAAGTTGTTGTTAAAAATCAATTTCACTATAGAGAAAATGTATTGAGTTTTTACTTTCGAAACTAGACTATTTCACCTGTGGTTCCTCTGCTAACTTGGGATTGAGGTGATTTTAACCAAAGCAACTTGCTTTGCATTCAGGGTATATATTTTATCGGTTTATGTCTTGAAATCAAACCCATGTTCTCTTTAAAATAGGCATGCATTACATTAGATTCTTTAATTGTAACTCATTTAGAGTAATCTAGAAAGCGAATCCCATCCGAATAGTGCTACTAACTGATTGAATTAATTTTGTTTTAATAGATTGTTCCTGGTAGACACTTTTTGTAGCCTAGAACAATTTTCTGCTCACAGCCCTGAATTAGTTTACTGTATGAATTGCATTGGGTTTCTTGTCGCTTGTAGAAACTCTGACCTTGTGCCCTGCTTTCTTTGGGGTTTTTCTACATGCCTTTAATCCTCTTAATGTTTCTGACAAGATGCATCAGAACACTGGACCTTTTTATATTCGTAATGAGTCATTTATATTCAGCACAGGAAGAACTTATAGGGACAAATGATAAGTTAGCATGAGCATGTCTATCCTCTCGCGGGACGTCATTAAAGCCCAGCGCTCGACACCTGATCCGCTCATTCCCGTCATTCCCAAACTCCCAGTGCATCCTGGTGATCTTTCTCAGGAGACTCTGAGCGTTTAATGCAGCGTGAGACGAGACAAGTTGTCATTTTTTGCTCCTCCTCGCTCTCTTTTCTCAGAATGATACAGTAAAAATGGTGATATTGTGAAATATTATTACAATTTCAAATAACCATTTTCTATTTGAATGTGTCTAATGAAACTAAACTCTGCATGTTGGAGATAACGACACTAAAAAGTGTAGTGTTTTTGAAAGAAGTCTCTTCTGCTCACCAAGGCTACATTTATTTGATCAAAGATATTGCGAAATATTTTTTGAATTTTAAATAAGTGTTTTCTATGTGAATATATAGTAAAGTGTAATTTATTCCTGTGATCAAAGCTGAATTTTCAGCATCATTACTCCAGTCTTCAGTGTCACATGATCCTTCAGAAATCACTCTAATATGATGATTTGATGATCAAGAATCACATTTATGATTATTATCAATGTTGATTTTTGTAGAAACCATGATATATATAATTTTTTCAGGATTCTTTGATGAATTGAAAGTTCAAAAGAACAGCATTTATTTGAAATAGAATCTTTTGTTACATTTTGTAACAGTTCTGTCACTTTCAATCAATTGAATGCGTCCTTGCTGGATAAAAGTATCAACTTCTTTCAAGGAAAAGAAAAACTTACTAACCTCAAACTTTTGAGCAATATTTCGATTATTCAGTAGTTTTTACATCTTGATGGAACAAAACTGACATTATGCAGACTTGATTTACTGCTCAAAAAACATTTATGATTATTATCAATGTTGAAAACTTTGCTTCAATTTATTTGATCAAAAATACTTTAAAAATTGCTAAATATTATTACAATTTAAAATAACTGTTTTCTATGTGAATATATAGTAAAGTGTAATTTATTCCTGTGATCAAACATGAATTTATTTAATTAAAAATACAGTAAAAATCACAAAATATTATTAGAATTTAAAACCGCTGTTTTCTATGTGAATATATTTGAGAATGTAATTTATTTCTGTGATCAAAGCTGAATTTTCAGCATCATTACTCCAGTCTTCAGTGTCACATGATCCTTCAGAAATCATTCTAATATGATGATTTGATGCTCGAGAAACATTTATGATTATTATCAGTGTTGATTTTTTGCGGAAACCGTGATATATTTTATTTTTTCAGGATTAGAATAGAATCTTTTGTTACATTTTGTAACAGTTCTGTCACTTTCGATCAATTGAATGCGTCCTTGCTGAATTAAAGTATCAACTTCTTAATACTTAGCAATATTTAGATTATTCAGTGGTTTTTTTACATGAAATTATGCAGACTTGATTTACTGCTCAAAAAACATTTATGATTATCAATGTTGAAAACTTTGCTTCAGATTATTTGTAAACAGACCGTGATGCATTTAATTTTTTCAGACTTTTTTCAAAAGAACAGAGAACTCACTCATTTCATTTATTTGAAATACAATCTTCTGTAACATTATACATCTCTTTAGTTGAATGCAACCTAGCTGAAAGCTATTCTTCTTCTTCTTTTTTCATATTCTTTATTCCTATAAGTATCATATTGCCTGTGTCACCCAACACTACTGTGTCATTATTTTAAACAACCTGATCTCCACGTTCTCCCGGGGATCCTTCAGTGCTGCTGTGACTCAGTCTCTCGATTAAAATAAAAGCTTCCTAACCTGCAATCATCAAACAGCCCCTCTAATCCGCCCTCGACACACACTCGCACTCGTTCCTCTCCGCAGCGCTGAAAATGACTGTTATCTCATCAAATGGATGAGTCCTTCTGTAATTTGAAGGCAATTGCTGGTCATTTTCAGAGCCATTTTGCGGCTCTCGTTGCGAGAGTTCATCGAGATTATTAGACTCGATCCGGAGAGGGGAAAGGGAATCCCTCAGTGTGATGATGGAGATGGATGGATAATTGAATGTTTTATATTATCTGTTATATCTGTTTCCTTGCAGGTGATGAAGCGCGTGAAGCCGGGCCTGAAAGAGTATGAGATGGAGAGGTGAGTATTGATTGATTGATTGGTTTGTTTGATTGATTGAGCCGCCAGTGTTTCAGATTGCATGATTAAATCCTTTCCTGAAGTGAAGCCCTAATGAAGAAACTCACACCCTTTTTTCTGTGAACTCACTGTCAGAACCAGTCTATGCTTCCACTGAGAACCAAACAAAATGAATGCTTTACCATCAAAGTTTTTGTTAGGGAGTTTTAGTGCTTCTTAGTGTTTGAACATGAAAAAGTTCTTATCTGTATCAGTGTCAGTGTTTCTGAACTCCTGAAACTCCTCCATTGTAGTCTTGAGTTTCTTCCGGGAATGAACACGTCACAATATTCCTGATTATAATAATTAATGCGCAGAATAAAGGGGCGGGGCCTGGTTGAGTTAGTTAGTAGTGTGTTAAACTGGCGGTTATGGAAAGGGGCGGAACATTTCCCAAACACGCTCGAAGTGCTCGACCAATCACAACACACTGATCCAGCCGACCAATCAGAGCACAGTATGCTTTTCAGAAGGAGGGGCTTCATAGAGACAGGAAGTAAACAGAGCGTTACTGACAGACTGGGAAGAGAGGAGCCGCAACAATGGAGAATATGAGGAGAATAATCAACATTCAAGCAGGAAAACCTGTTCTAGTAGAGCCTGAAACAACATCCAGACTTTATAAAAGGGCATACAGGTCCTCTTTAACATCCGAAAACATCATTTGTTTTGTGTCAGTATATCGTTGCTGTTCTTTTGGAAACTCTACATCCCGCCTCATTGAAATCAACCAGGTTGATTTGATTGTTTTTGTTTTTGATAGTTATTTTTTGTGCAAATAATTAATGTGAGATTCATTTGAGTTTGATATTTTGTTATCTTTTTGTAGTGAATTTGTTTTTGTTTATTGCTGCCGTTGATCTATGTTTAAGATTGTCATATAAGTTTTTCTTAATCTAGATAAATAATAGATAAATACTGTTCTGATTGCAAAAATAGATCGTCTTCAGGGGCGTAAGATTTGTTTGTTAATACTTTTATTCATCAATGACACATTAAATTGATCTAAAGTGACAGTAAAGACATTTATAATGTTACAAAAGATTCTATTTCCATTAAATGCTGTTGTTTTGAACTTTATATTCATCAAAGAATCCTGAAAAAAAAAAAAAAAATGAAGCATCACAACTGTTTTCAACATTGATAATAATCATAAATGTTTCTTGAGCATCAAATCATCATATTAGAGTGATTTCTGAAGGATCATGTGACACTGAAGACTGGAGTAATGATGCTGAAAATTCAGCTTTGATCACAGGAATAAATTACACTTTACTATATATTCACATAGAAAACAGCTGTTTTAAATTGTAATAATATTTAACATTTGACTGTTTTTACTGTATTTTTCATTCATAAATGTAAGTGTTATATGAAGAGCATCTTGTAGTTAAGCTTTAGTCCTCCGCCACGCTGCAGTTTGCAGTGTTATCTGTGTGAGGTGTTGATCTTCTAGCTGTGATAGTGTTTTGTGTCTGATAAGACCAGTCGACCCGCTCTCTCCTCTCCAAACAAAAGCTCTGATAAGCTGCAGCTTTTTTTTACAGGGATTTTCCCTCAAAATCTTCCGGTCGAGAACTGTAAGATAAGACCGACTCCCTCCGCTTGTCCTCTAAAGAAGCGTCCGAAGCTCTCGAACGGGTTCGTGCAACAGTGGCTTTCTCCAGACCTTCAGAGATTGTGATGCAAGATCTACTTCCTCTAATCAGCTTTCAGCTCTGGACACACAAGTGCATGCTGGGAAGTGACCTTCTCTCGTGACATCACTCCATTCATCTCTCAGGAGAAGCCAATTTCCGTTCGGTTTCCTCCTAACTTTCTTTTTTTTTGGCTGTGAATGTCAGTTTCCTGCAGGGATCATGAGGGTTATTAATGTGAGAGATGCTTTGAGCCTCGTTGTGTGTCACACAGTCGCATTAGACCATTAGAGGCCGGTGACTCACCTGATGACTGGACGTAATGAGAGAGATTTGGGCGAACAGGTGTGTGTGTGTGTGTGTGTGTGTGTTATAACAGGACAGACCCGCAGGCAAGGTCGTGACTCACAGCGGTCAGCGTTACTCGCACACTCACTAGGGATGAGCTCAAGTGAGGGGAAACATTGATGGACTTTATTTTCTGCAAGTGGTCTTGGCTTGTTTCGTAAAAGTTTGCAAACAAGTGTCTCAAGTGTGAACCTACACTGCCATTCAAAAGGTTTTTTTTTTTTTTTTTTACATGTTTTTGAATGAAGGCTCTTCTGCTCAACAAGGGTGTTTTAATTTGATCAAAAACAGTAGAAAATGTGAAACATTTGCTGTTTTCTATGTGAATATATAGTAAAATGTAATTTATTTTTGTAATGCAAAGCTGAATTTTCATCAGCAAGTACTCCAGTCTTCAGTGTCACATGATCCTTCAGAAATCACTCTAATATGATGATCTGATGCTCAAGAAACATTTATGATTATTATCAGTGTTGAAAACAGTTGTGCTGCTTCATATTTTTGTAGAAACTGTGATGCATTTTATTTTTCAGGATTCTCTGATGAATATAAAGTTCAAAAGAACAGCATTTATTTGAAATAGTGTTTTTTATTATGAATGTATTTACTTTTGATCAATTTAATGCATCCTTCTTTCAAGAAAAACAAAACTTACTAGATCATCTTTTAGATCATTCAGTAGTTTTTACATCTGGATGGAACAAAACTGAAATTATGCCATATTTATTGTTGTTTGAAGAACAGAACACTGCAACATAATTTAAATGAACATCCACAAAACAATAATTGTTAATGTTGTGATTGATTGGTTACAGTGGTATTGTTGGTGGGTACTTGCTGTCCGGTTGGTTAAAGAAGATTACAGAAATATTTGTCTTTTTTTTCTTTTTTCTTTTTTCATCAAGCAGTCAGAATGACCAAAACACACATCTTGCAGTTAACAGACATATAAATAGACGGCATAAAATAACATATAACTGACAGCATAGACGGTGGCTACGTCCAAAATCACACACTCTCTTGAGTAGGTACTTATCTTGAATAAGAAATGTGACCCTGGACCACAAAACCAGTCACATGGGTAAATTTTATGCAATTGAGATTTATACATCATATAAAAGCTGAATAAATAAGCTTTCCATTGATGTGTGGTTTGTTAGGATAGGACAATATTTGGCCGAGATACAACTATTGAAAATCTGGAATCTGAGGGTGCAAAAAAATCGAAACATTGAGAAAATCTTCTTTAAAGTTGTGCATTTATGTTGGCGATTGTGCAGCATTCACTCACAAAAATAAATGTTTTATATCTTTACAGTAGGAAATTTACAAAATATCCTCATGGAACATGATCTTTACTTAATATCCTAATGATTTTTGGCATAAAAGAAAAATCGATCATTTTGACCCATACAATGTATTGTTGGCTATTGCCACAGATAAACCCGTGCGACTCGAGACTGGTGACGTGATCCAGGGTCACAAATTACTTCAAAAGTATGAGTGTGTGTAGTATGAATGTAATCTGGACGTACTACATTCGCCATGTTGTCATTATCATGTGACCTTCCAGTGTCAGTTGCGTCGCTTCACCTCAATATATATATACACAATATCTATATATATATATAGACTATATAGTAGGGAATTATGTGATTATTATTTATTTTTTATTTTTTTCATCACATTTTATCATGCATCACAGCATAGACGCTCATTTTTAACACTCATTTTTGCTTCATTACATTTGTAATTACTTATTAAATGAAGCAGCTGATGCCCCTCAGTGGGAATGACACCGAAATCTGCCGCAAAATTGCTTTTTAGAAATGAAGAGATCTCAGTTTTAGTTGATGTTTAACAGCATTTATTTTTTTTTTAAAAAATTTATTTAACCTTTATTTTACCAAGTAGGCCGATTGAGAACAAATTCTCATTTACAACGGCGACCTGGCCAAGATAAGGCGAAAAAAGTGCAAGACAACATAGAGTTACATAATAAATACATAGAACATAGAAGTGCAAATTTACAAATTACAGTGAAACACAATAAGGCAATACAGGGTCAAGAAAACAGGATCAGGTATATGTGGTTCTGTTGAGCAACATAGTTAAGGTACTAGCAAATGTATTTTAAGAGAAAAAAAAAAAGCATAGCATCACTTCTTGGCTAAGGAGTAAATGTAGAAACAATATACAGGGTGGGCCATTTATATGGATACACCGTAATAACATGGGAATGGTTGGTGATATTAAAGTCCTGTTTGTGGCACATTAGTATATGTGAGGGGGCAAACTCCTCAAGATGGGTGGTGTGTACTAATATATACTAATGTGCCACAAACAGGACTTTAATATCACCAACCATTCCCATGTTATTACGGTGTATACATATAAATGGCCCACCCTGTACATTAAATATTAGATTAATACTGCATTTTCAGTGGACAATGTGAGTTAGAAACACTCTGCAAGCACAACTAATTACATGAAATCCTTGTTTAGGATGTAACACATCCTGATTTGCGTTTCTGTGTTTCTAGTGTGTTGTGTTTGTTAGTGCCAAACCTCACGATTAAAACACTGAAAATCTCTTCCTCACACTGAATGTGCATTAGTGGCGGCTGCTTCCCGTGGGAAAAACCATCCAGGATTTGAGACACAGAATCGATTTAAATTGAGTTTAGTTGCAGAGCCTCTCACCGCTGCACAATGCTGGAAACTTAATTATTCATCTCTTAACTCCTCTGAATGTGCATGAGTGCGGTGGGATGCTTTAATAATGAAATGTGTTCATCTCGTGTAGAGGACGTTTGGAGAACATGCGTTTACTGAACACATGAGAAACACGAGAGGATAGCTAGCAATCGATTTCCTTCGTCTTAAAGCGGTGACTCCCATTCCTTTTGACTCCAAGGCTCCTCATTGTCCACGAGTGTTCAAAGCTCTCCCTCCAGATGATCATGTGTTTCTTAAACCAAATCCTAGTTTCTACACGACTTTTTCTGAAAAGAACGTTGACGGCCACAGATGATTGTTGTTGCACATTCACTGTTACTGTGACGTTCTTAATTAATCTTTACAAAATGTGTGTCATTAGAAAGATTTAGGACTCTAGTTTCAGTGTTTGACTACTATTTGTGTTTTTTTTTAATGTAACGGTGACAAAATTTCCAAATTTTGTCAGGAGGGAAAAATCAAAATCAATCTATAGTTATTGATATTTCATGTACATGTTAATTCGCATCTGCTCCGGTTTGTTTGTGTTTGTGATTACTACTCAACTCAACTCAACTCAACTTTATTTATAAAGCACTTTCAACACCACAAGTGGAACCAAAGTGCTGTACAGAAGGTATAAAAAGAGAAAATAAAAACAAAAACATAAAAACAATGCAAACAAATGACACACAACTTACAAAGCATTATCAAATGCTAAAGAAAACAAATAAGTTTTAAGCGCACTCTGAAAAACACCCAATGAAGGACACGTTTTTACAGACAGAGGAAGGTCATTCCAGAGCCTAGGAGCTGCAACAGAGAACGCCCGATCACCTTTACATTTTAAACGGGATCGCGGAACTATGAGAAGCAATTGATCATTTGAGCGCAGAGATCTACTGGATTGACAGCGGCTGATTAAATCAGTAACATACTCAGGCGCTATACCATGCAGAGACTTAAAAACATACAACAACGTTTTGTATTGAATTCTGTAGCGTATAGGTAACCAATGTAGTTTAATTAACACTGGAGTAATGTGCTCTCTCTTCTTAGTACCGGTTAAAAGTCTAGCAGCTGAGTTCTGAACGAGTTGCAAACGGGAGAGAGAAGCCTGACTCACACCCAAATACAACACATTGCAATAATCCAAACGGGATGACACAAAGGCATGAACAACCTTCTCCATATCGTCAAAAGAAAGGATAGATTTCAATTTAGATATTGATCTAAGATGGAAGAAACTATTCTTAACGACAGCATTGATTTGCCGGTCAAATTTAAGCTCCGAGTCAAAAATGACACCAAGGTTCCTCACGCTAGACATTTTTTTCCCAGGAAACAACCCCAGGCAGTCATCATCCACACACCCCTTATTTCCAAATAAAATCATCTCGGTCTTATCCTCATTTAATTGGAGAAAGTTATTCGCAAGCCAACACTTAACTTCGGCCAGACATGCCTGAAGAGACTGAATGGCAAATTTATGCCCATGTTTAAGTGGTAAATAAATTTGAGAATCATCGCCATACAGATGATACTGAATCCCAAATTTCTAAAAAATCAAACCTACAGGGAGCATATAAAGAGAAAATAAAATTGGTCCCAGTATAGAGCCCTGTGGAACCCCACACACAAAAGGTGCAACGGAAGAAAAATAATCCCCTAAATTGACTGAAAAAGTCCTATTCTTCAAATAGGAAGAGAACCATTTCAGGGCTAAGCCCTGAATACCAACCTGATCCCTAAGACGATCAATGAGAATGTTATGATCAACTGTATCGAATGCCGCTGTAAGATCTAACGAGCAAAAAGAGCAAAAATTACTAACATCCATCAGTGAGCACATTTAGGGAAATATTGATCTATTCACGTTTACTTCATATTTCTTTAGACAAAATCACAAAAAAATTATATATATACATATATAGGGTCACATTTTAGTTAAGGGTCCAATTCTCGCTATTATCTAACTATTAACTATTGCCTCAATAAACTCCTAATGCCTGCTTATTAATAGTTAGTAAGGTCGTTGTTAAGTTTAGGTATTGAGTGATTAAGGGATGTGGAATATGGGGTTCCACTTTATTTCGATAGTCGACTTTAGACATTTTAGATTTAGATTTATTTATTTAAAAGGGACAACGCACATTAATCAACATGAGGACAAAGTCCAAAATGTAAATGTGCCAGATTTAGTCATACAGGCTAATTTTCAGTCCCTAGCAGGTTGATGGTTAAGAGAAAACAATAAATACACTACAACAATACAATAAATACATATCAATAAGAAAGCCTTAGATAAAAATAAGTAAGAATAACACTACTATTCGCGATCTGGACAACTGGCAGGTTGATGAAAAAAAACAAAAAAACAAAGACAAGTATCACACACAGTAGACACGGATAAAAGTGTATAGACACACATTTGAATACATCAGCAACATATAAGCACACACAGAGACACCACTATAACGATGAATGTAAATATATTATTCTGTATTATGGCAGCATATTTGATTTGACAATAACCAATGTTTTATGGATTTGGAGAATGATTTAATAGATGTGTTGTTCCTTAGTTCTGTGGGTATGGTATTCCATGTATGAGCTGCTCGAAAAGAGAAAGCTGACTGTCCAAAACTACTTTTTCTACATGGTATTTTACAATCCCCTCTTGTAGACGCTCTGCTGGATGCGTTTAGATTTTGTTGGATGAATTTATTGAGCGGAGGGGGGGCCATACCATGAAAAATTTTATATACAAGTAAGATATCAGCAAACTTAATCATGTTTTCCCAATTTAACAGATCATATTTAATTACAATTTTACAATGGTGATATGAATTTAACTTTTTATCCAACGTTTTCAAGGCTCGTTTATAAAGTATTTCAACTGGTCGTAATGTGGTTCGACCTGTCTGTGTCCAACTGGTAAGACAGTAAAATCATAGCATTAATGTATAACTTTGAGGCCTCTGTAGTTAAATTATTCCTAATGTGTCTGAAATTTGCCAAGTTAAATTTGATTCTGTTTATGACCTTTTTCACCTGTGTTTTAAATGAAAGACGTGAATCTATTATTATTCCCAAATATTTGAGCTCTTGGACCACTGGAAGTCTTTTCCCTGCTACTATGACATCTGGGTCTAGATCTCTATTTGCAGATTTCGAAAAAAACATACACACTGTTTTATCAGTATTAAGGTGAAGACACGAATTTGCTCACCAATTGGAGATATTGATCATTGCAGCTGATAGCTCTTCTGCAGCTTGCCTCTTGTTTGTAGCATGTACAGTACCAGTCAAAAGTTTGGAAACATTACTATTTTTAATGTTTTTGAAAGAAGTCTCTTATGCTCATCAAGCCTGCAGTAAAAAAAAAAAAAAAAACTGTAATATTATGAAATATTATTACAATTTAAAATAATGGTTCTCTTTTTTTAATATATTTTAAAATGTAATTTATTTTTGTGATGCAAAGCTGAATTTTCATCAGCAAGTACTCCAGTCTTTGGTGTCTTATGATGATTTGATACGCAGTTATTATCAATGATGGAAACAGTTGTGCTGTTTAATATATTTTTTGGAATACTTTTTTCAGGATTCATTGATGAGTAAAACGTTAACAGCATTTATTCATAAAAACAGCATTTATTCAAAATAAAAACATTTCTAACAATATAAATCGTTATTTCAATAACGCTATTTATAACGTTATTTTTTAATCAATTTAACGCATCCTTGTTGAATTAAAGTACTAATTTCTTTAAAAAAAAATAGTTATTGTTCCCAAACTTTTAAACGGTAGTGTATATTGTTACAAAAGATTTCTATTCTAAATAAATACAGTTCTTTTTAACTTTTTATTCATCAAATAATCCTGAAAAAAGTATCTCAGGTTATAAAAAAATATTAAGCAGCACAACTGTTTCCAACATTGATCATAAATCAGCATATTAGAATGATTTCTGAAGGATCATAAGACACCAAAGACTGGAGTACTTGCTGATGAAAATTCAGCTTTGCATCACAAAAATAAATTACATTTTAAAGTATATTAAAAAAGAGAACCATTATTTTAAATTGTAATAATATTTCATAATATTACTGTTTTTTGTTTTGTTTTTTGTTTTGTTTTTTTTAACTGCAGGCTTGATGAGCATAAGAGACTTCTTTCAAAAACATTAAAAATAGTAATGTTTCCAAACTTTTGACTGGTACTGTAGATATATGACAGTGTCATCAGCATACATCTGGCAGGTGACAGTAGGTGGACAGACCTCAGGTAGATCATTGATATATAAACTGAATAACAGGGGACCCAAAATGGAACCTGGATACACCCAAATTAATGTCAGTTATTTGGGAGATGTTATTATCCACACGAACACATTGTTTTCTGTCTGTAACATATGATTTTATCCATTTAATAACATCTGATGAAAAATTAAATGTTGATAACTTATTAATTAGAACCTCATGATTAACCAAATCAAAAGCTTGCAGCTCCGACCACCCCACCCTTCTCCAGTTTAGCCTTTATATTTTCCAACAGAAAGACGTTAGCCGTTTCCGTAGAATGATATTTTCTAAATCCAAATTGCATCGGATGTAATGGGAAGGAACCTGCATTTAAATGCATTGTAATCTGTTCCGATATAAATTTTTCTGCAATTTTGGAGACTGCTGGAAGAATGCTTATCGGTCGATAGTTGCTGATGACACTATGATCACCGGATTTAAATACTGGTGTTATTATTGCAGTTTTCCAAGAACTGGGAAACACTCCTTCATTAATTGACCAATTCATAATTTTCGTAATAGATGGAATAAGTGCCTCCTTATGGGTTTTTATAAATGCTGTGTCCATCCCATATATATCTTTTGCCCTTGACATTCTACTAACTATAAGTAACTTTGCGGCTCAATGTTATCAAACTCTCATTAGAGTATTAGTAGAGTGTTAGGTTATAGTTAGGTGTTAGGGTTCGAGTTAGTAGATTAAGTTGACTTGTAGTTGCCAAGTTACTTATAGTCAGTAGAATATCTGTTGGAGGACCATCAAAATAAAGAGTTAGCAGATATTAAGCAATGTCTACTAATACTCTAATGACAGTTAGTTGACATGTAGTTGCAAAGATACTTATAGTTAGTAGAATGTCTAAAGTGGACTATCGAAATAAAGTGTTACTGAATACGGTCTTGCAGAATAAGGCATTAATATGTGCTTTATAAGCGCTAATAAACAGCCAATATCCTAGTAATATGCATGCTGATAAGCAACTAGTTTCACTTCCAAAATTTTCATTCAATTTAATAATACAACCTATAATATTCGACAGGCAATTTTCGGTCCATTTTATTTCGCTTTTGCAAATTCAGTGGTTCAAATTCAACAGAAAATTCAACATTTGACATCCTGTAACGGCAGGAATATCAGTAGATTGCTGATTGATAATCTCCACAGAGCAACGGGTGCGAGAGTCATTCATTCATAAAAACGGATTTACAGAAATGGAGCAAGAGGTCAGTATTTGTGATGATTATCAGGGCCAGTAGTAGTTATGGAAAAGCTGATAAAGACATGAAAGCTGTGTTTACATTGAAGTCTTCACTATTACTTTTGTACATGTAAGTTTTGCATTGCTTTCTCTATCGGGGCCGAGATTATGTTATTTCCTCGATGCTGATGTACAGATAAAACGTTAAATCTGAGGCAGTAGACATATTTCTCTCGGTTGTTTAGTTTTCTTAACTTTATATTGGAAGCTGCTGCAGAATATATATATAACATGACTTAAATTATACTTTTCAAATGAGGCTTCCTCATAAATCCAGGTTTTCCAAGTATCCTGGTTCTTCACGGACAAAAACAGTGGTTGATTTGAGTGAATTAAATTAAGAAATATATTGATTTTTTTTTTCCGTTGTTTTGTCTTTTCAATCATTCTAAGTCATCTTGAGGCTCCTTTGAAAGTTTGCTGAGGTCTCAGACTGTCAAGACAAAAGAAAATGAACTCTATGCCATCATGTTGCACCAAAACCATAAGACCAAATGACTGACAATGTTCAATTCAAATATGGCGTGTCAAAACACGTCGGACCCGGTTGGACGTCAGTGATGTCGAAAATCATCGATTGCAAGTCATCAAACTAGCCGTGACGTGTCTTGACATGCCATATCTGAGCACCATTGACGATCCGTAGTTTCTCCTTTTGTCTTGCACAGAAGAACGGAAGTGAAGAAATGTTGACTTATTTTAAATCTATTCTTTTCATTTTTACAGATGCTGCATTTGTATTCAGTCACGGAGCGCTAAAGTTGGAGAAACGTGAGCATTAGGAACAGAAACTAGAAGACTAGCTTTCTCCGATTTATGATTCATGCTTCCTCTCTATAGCCGCAGGCTGACGAATGTCTCTCTTAACTTCATGTGTTGTTATGAAGTTTGCCTTTGTTCCTCGAGGACTGTTTGTTTGTTCCTCGTGTCCTGCGGACATTTTCAAGAGCAAATAATGAACGTGGTAAAAATGAAACTCAAACTTAGCCTTGTCCCCAGGCAGCGGATGATGAAGATATTCAAAGGTGAGAGAAATGAAGGGGAGGTTTTCTTCACGCCGAGGCGATGGTGTGTTTGCTGTGTCATGAAGAACTGAAAGTTTACAGATGACACCGGGTCAAAGTTCACGCAGATTTGCAGTCAGTATGGCGAAACAGAGGTTTCAAACACTTAGCATTGGTTAAAGGATCATGGGATTCTCAGCAGGAAAATGTGTTGCTTTAAGAGAGGGCAACCATAAATCTGTTAGTTTCTTATTCATTTATAAACATTTAATCATATGTTCATCTGTCTTTAGTGTGTAATGTTGCTGTTATAAAGCTCCAGTTATTCTCTATTTCAGTGTTTCTGAACTCCATGAAATGCCTTCATTGTAGTCTTGAGTTTCTTCCGGGAACGAACACGTCACAATATTCCTCATTTAAATAATTAATGCGCAGAATAAAGGGGCGGGGCATGGTTGAGTTAGTTAGTAGTGTGTTAAACTGGCGGTTATGGTAAGGGGCGGGACATTTCCCAAACACGCTCAAAGTGCTCGACCAATCACAACACACTGATCCAGCCGACCAATCAGAGCACAGTGTGCTTTTCAGAAGGAGGGGCGTCATAGAGACAGGAAGTAAACAGAGCGTTACTGACAGACTGGGAAGAGAGGAGCCGCAACAATGGAGAATATGGGGGGAATAAGTAATTTTCCATTGCTTTTGCTTTGATATAATAAACAGTGTTGGATTTGTAGATCAGATTTGGTAGAGGACGAAGTCCTTACAAAGTAGGGATGAAATTCAGATGAAGATTAATCTGTAAATCACTTCGTCTCCTGCTTTCTGCTCTTTCTTGGTTTCCTCTGTCAACCTCTCAGGCTAATAGAAGACTTTTGGTTAATACAGTTTTGTTGGTTTTGGGTATCAGACAAGACTTGCAGTTCTGAATGCCAGACAATACTTCTGCTGGGATCTTGTAAAGAGTCTGGAGATCGGATCTAACATGGTGAAGCATCCCCTGGTAAAAATCTTCTTTCGTTTTGCCATATTTTAAATGCGATTTTCATTTGGTTTGACATGTTTTGTAGTTCTTCATCTCCCTTTAATCCAGGGTGTTTGAAATATTTGGGATTATGAGATTTAATTTGTGTCGTGAGACTTGAGACATCGTTTTTCATCTCTCCTGGAAAATAACAGGATTAAGAATGAGCTCAGCTGCTGTGATCACGGGGAGCGCTCGTAATATTTAGCCCAAAACTGTGAATATTTCTGATTTGGATCCGTGTTTTGAAGAGGTGAAAGTTACCCAGCATGCACTGTGCCGTGTTCAGCGGGATCTGACCGCAGGATTGGTCCCTCAGAGAGCAATTAGTCCAACTAAAGTATCTGTGGGCCGAGAAAGTTGAGAGACGTCAAACCTTTGGCTTTAACCCATTGTCAGCTAAACGCTTGTTAGCTCCGTATGACAGCGGTCCACTTTCACGCTCGCTCTTTCCATTACCTGCCGTTGCACAAGCAAAGTAGATTCTTCTCACTCTATTTCCTTCACTTGGCCCTCGATGAGTTCGATCCTCCCTGTTTGTGAGGACTTTAAGGAAGAACTGTCTCTTTGAGAGAAACTAGGGAATTTGGAATAAGAGTTTATGAATTATTTATGGGTGACCACATTTGCATGCACATTATCTTCACATTAAAGGGATAGTTTACCCAAACGTTAAAATTCTGTCATTTGCTCACCTTTTTTGTTCTTCCCTCCTGTATGAGTTTCTGTGGAACATAAAAGAAATGTGTTGAAAGGTGCTGTATGTCACTTTTTTTGACTGTTCTAAAGCATAAAAATAGCATATGTTTGAAATATTTTGTTTTTGATATTGAAAGTCCTCCTGTAGTCAATCATTTGATTCCTTAAAATTCATCTTTGATCACCAAAATGACATATTTAAACCGTTTTTTCCTTGAAAAAATTTATTCATGCCTTAAAATAGCATGGATGTAACTCGACACCCTTGCCTCATTTAGTATACGCGGTTCTATGAATATGCAAATGAGCCCCGCCTCCACTCACTCACTCACTCACTCAGAGTAGAGGTCTACACAGAGCACCCGATGACCCGGGATCCGACCCGGGACCCGTACGGGTTCGGGTCTATATTTTAAATGGTCAGCCGGGTCCGGGTCGGGTCCCAATCTATTACTTAGGGTCCCGGGTCTGTTTAACATTGTGTCTAACACCAGAGTCAATCGGACTCAGTGAGTGTTCAGGCCCATAACCAAATCATTTAATTTTTAAGGGTATAGATTGAATACGCCTTCATTCATTCCAGTATTGGAAGCACTTAAACAACCAGCAAAAAAATACAAAATGGTTCACATTCACCAAAGATATTTATAAAAATGCATATTAATGGAAAGAAAAGAAAGAGTGAACAGGTAGAGCAGCTGAGGAATCAGAAACTGCACCTGTTCTCATGAGCAGATCTTATGTAACTCCCGATGGTGAAAATAAACCGCCTCTGCTTCCCTCACTGAACTTACTAATCAAAACGTGAACTGGAAGATAAGTCCAACACCTGGTACTGATAAGAGATGAAAATAAAGAACATTAAGGCTTACACGTGGACGGCTATTTTCATAAACGGACATTTCACCCTCTCCGTTTTCAAAAATAACATCGTGCACACCTGTCAGTTTTCAGAAAAGTGTTCGTTTAAACCAAGCGGCAACCTCCCTGTCTCTCTCTTGAAACCAACACGGAAGTGAATTAAATGGCAAATGAGGCTGGCTGCAGAAGTGAGTCAAATCTGCATCTCCCCCATGTTAAAATGGCCAACTTTACAGCAGAAAAAAACATGTTTACAGCCTGGAGCAAAAAAAATGGCTTTGGTCTATATAGCTAATTTTGCCCTTCATGACAACTGTGAGGGGGGTGATTTTTTTTATAACTCATCCGTTTAAGTTATATTAAACCTTAAAGTTCTGCATAATTAAGGGTGTCCACTTTTGAGTGACAGGTGGATTCCCGCTGCTGTGGTCATCAGTCATCATTAGCCGTTTGTCTGCTGTCTGTTAGCCGTCACGTTACCTCAGCTCATTGTCTGACTGTAAAAATAAATAAATTCGGGAGTGACGCTCTGCCAAGATGGCGACGGTCGGCCACGCCCACTTTAGGCTTCAAAAACGGTTTTCAGAAACCTACGGGTGACGTCACGGACACTACGTCCATATTTTTTTAGTCTATGGTTTATGCCTGTGTATATATGCCGTCAAGATCATGCCAAATCTGTAGGTGGCAGTGTAACGAGAAGCTCAAGCCCACGTTAGCCAATCAGAATCCCGAAAATAGCAACAACAGCAACGAATCACTTCCTCTTTCTCTTTTGAACAAAGATGGCGCCAGGATCATCATTCGTATGGACTGACCAGGAGGTAGAGCTCCTGTTAAATGTAACTTTAGATTACAAAACCAGAAAATTACAGGAGAACATCGACTGGGAGATAGGTCGCACTTTTAACGCAGGTGCGAGTTCTGTCGCATACTGTGACGTCTCAGTTTACATGCAAACGTGCAAATGACGTTTTCCAAAATCTCCACTCCGACCCGGGGTTTTTAGAAAGAATCGTTTTCAGAGCGAATTCTCCATTTGCGTGTAAACGAAGGGCACAAACGAAGGGAAATGTCTCCGTTTTTCAAAATAACAATGTACTTGTAAACGAGGCCTGTGTCTATAATCAAAGCTGGATCGTTCCAGCAAAGAGCCATCACTATATATCATCATTATATACAGTATGTAATGTGTGTGTGTGTGTGTGTGTGTGCGTGCGTGTGTGTGTGTGATGCATTTTTTTTCATTTATATATTTTATCAATTTGTAATTATGATTATACTCTTATTTAAACGGTCATTAATTGAACATGGCAAAAATACATTATTTTGTGCATTTACAGATTGAAACACATACAGTCACAAATCTTCATTAATTTTTGAATGTTAAATTGTCTCCATAACAGGAATTTTATGGTAAAATTAGTAGGTATACATGTTTTTGTCGGTTATTACAGTCAGTTTAATGCATTTGTTTTGGAATATAACCAAATTCCAATATTAATCAGTTTTCATGTGTATGCAAATGTGTTCACTGTCATAATTCATATGTCGTTTTTAGGGTCTTGCCTTTTGTGGCAAGGTTTCGTCTCATGTAATCCGGTTCGAATGCGTCTTGGATGTTGTCAGGTACTTCATCTGCAAGCATGAGGGGCTTTTTTAAGTTTAGAAACTGAAACAAAGAGGCACTCGTTTTTTGTCATATGAGTCTGTGCCTCTTTATCTTCCTCGTCTCAGCATCTCTGAAGGTTTCACTCCTCTTTTGGTTTGATTTCATGGGAGTTCTCTAAATTAAGTAAAAGTGTCACATACTCCTGATTTATTTTGTTCTTCCTCTGTTCATCTAATGATTTCTGCCTTTAAGATGGAGATGAAGACGTTGTAAACATCTTTCCGAGGCAAAGCGTCCTGCTCCCTGACAGGGATTCTCTGATATTTTGTAAAGCAATACAGCTGTTGTTATGGTTACAATTTATAAATAGGCAGCACAGGTGACAGGGGAGCCGAGAATACGGGATGAAAGACGCCGTTGAAATCTATCCCACAATTCCCTGCTCCTCTCTGAGTGAATTCTCCAAGTTTGCCTTTATTAAATGCAAAGGCATGACCTTATTGTCTGAATTAATAACGTGCATTAGTCAAGACCGGCCGCCCCTCGTGTATCAGCACGACTGTGACTCTTAATTGATTTAATTAAATCCGCACAAGAATAATCATGCACAGATGTGTGGGTTTGCGTTATAAATATGCTAAAGATGAAGTTAGCTGTATTTGTGTTCTGGCTTTTCTCGCTGCGGTGGCGTTTGTCCCTGATGATCCCTTGGTGCTCATTGTTCTGCAATCTCTCTCTCTCTCTCTCTCTCTCTCTCTCTCCCTCGTTTCTCTCCAACCCTCTCGAAGACTCCAGATACTGCTGCAATTAGCATCAGTTTGAAGATTTCATTACGACTCTCTTGCGATGGCCACTGGCTGTGTCTTCAAAGCGCCCGATATGAGCTGCATCACAGAGGGAAGATAACGGGCCACTGCTGTATATATAGTGTGATATAAGAGGGGCTGATGGGAAAGGCGAGCTGCGCAAATGATGACTGTGAATATATTCACAGGGCAGAAAAAGACAGAAGTCATCATTTGCGCTGCTCTATTTTCCCATCATCCTGATCGTATTCAGCTGTCCCGAAAGTTAATATGCTGCCAAAAAGAGAACTTTTTGGGTCCCTCTTAGAAAAAGGTTCAATTGGGTTCTATTCTTCTTCATGATTCCATTTTAAAGAACCCTTTATGTCAAAAAGGTTCTATATAAGGAGAAATGTCTTGTTTTATTTCAAATGTTATAGTGATAAAGTATGCTTACGAGCTGTTTAATTAAAAATAATAATAATAATAATAATTTAAATAATTAATTTAAACTAAATCCATTAAATGATCACATGACAGAACCCCTTTAAGGTTCTACATATGAAGTGCTTGATAGAACCCTTTAAGGTTCTACGTATAAAGCGCCTGACGGAACTCTTTAAGGTTCTACGTGTGAAGTGCCTGCCCCTTTAAGATTCTACATATTAAGCGCCTGATGGAACCCTTTATGGTTCTATGTATGAAGCGCCTGACGGAACCCTTTATGGTTCTATGTATGAAGTGCCTGACGGAACCCTTTAAGGTTCTACGTATGAAGCGCCTGACGGAACCCTTTAAGGTTCTACGTATGAAGCGCCTGACGGAACCCTTTATGGTTCTACGTGTGAAGTGCCTGCCCCTTTAAGATTCTACATATTAAGCGCCTGATGGAACCCTTTATGGTTCTATGTATGAAGTGCCTGACGGAACCCTTTATGGTTCTATGTATGAAGTGCCTGACGGAACCCTTTAAGGTTCTACGTATGAAGCGCCTGACGGAACCCTTTAAGGTTCTACGTATGAAGCGCCTGACGGAACTCTTTAAGGTTCTACGTGTGAAGTGCCTGCCCCTTTAAGATTCTACATATTAAGCGCCTGATGGAACCCTTTATGGTTCTATGTATGAAGCGCCTGACGGAACCCTTTATGGTTCTATGTATGAAGTGCCTGACGGAACCCTTTAAGGTTCTACGTATGAAGCGCCTGACGGAACCCTTTAAGGTTCTACGTATGAAGCGCCTGACGGAACCCTTTATGGTTCTACGTATGAAGCACCTAAAGGAACCCTTTAAGGTTCTACATATGAAGTGCCTGATGGAACCCTTTAAGGTTCTACGTATGAAACACCTGACGGAACCCTTTAAGGTTCTACATATGAAGTGCCTGACGGAACCCTTTAAGGTTCTACGTATGAAACATCTGACAGAACCCTTTAAGGTTCTACATATGAAGTGCCTGACGGAACCCTTTAAGGTTCTACATATGAAACACCTGACGGAACCCTTTAAGATTCTACATACTGTATGAAGCACGTGATGGAACCCTTTATGAACATGAATTAACAATGATAAATGATTCTAAAATGTTTTAATCTTTGAATTAATCTTTGTTCATTTTAATTTCAGCATTTACTAATACATTATTAAAAACTAGTTAACATTATTTAATGGACCATAAATTAACAGCTATATTTTTATTAACTAACATTAACAAAGAAGAATAAACACCAAAACATGTGTTGATCAGTGTTGGTTAATTTTAGTTAATGCATTAACTAACTAAATTAATGGGATCTTATTGTTATAGTAAACAATATCTACTTTTTAAATGATATTATTAAAAATGCCATGTTTCACTCAGTTTTTGCACTATTTTGCAATGCACGGTTTCAACTTGATCCTCTGTGTCTTTCCTGCTTGATACCGAGTCAGTCTCCTCTTATTCTCGTGTCGGGGTCCCTGATGGAATCTCACGCAGAACAAGATGAATTTTTTATTTCAAAACTCTTTTAAGTTTCAGGCTCGCCGTAATGTGGAAATGTGTGACTTTTAGGACGCGTTATGCCCTGATGTGCTTTGATATGAGTCTGTGATTGCAGACAGTTTTCATTGTGAGATATTAAACTTTCTGGGTTAGATGAAACTGTGAAATAAACAAAATTGCTTTACCCAGAATCCCCTCTGTATTTTTAGTATCACTGATGTTTTGCAATGAAGGCTTGAGGTGGCGTCGAAAAGAAAATGGATTAAATTAACATTAGCTAATAGCATGTTTAACCTAGGTGAGTATTTATTTATTTATTTATTTATGAATCATTTATGTATTTATCAATTAAATAACATAGTTATATCGCAGTAAGAGACTTTGTTTCTTTAGAACAACATGCACTGATGAATCGTTTGATTTCATAATGACTTCAAGACCTCACTGCATAGTTTGAGAGAAAAAAATCCCTTTGCATTCGAGTAAATTCATTCTCACCTCAAATGCTTCTAAAAATACTCGGATGATGTGAGACTTCCCAGCCTCAAATCTATTCCTCTCTGAAACTGAGTGCATGCTGCATTCATTTTCAATGTTTTTTTCTGATGAAAGACGAGAGAGAGTGAGAGAGAGAAATATATCTGTCCCCACATGAGATTCCCTCCCACTTGATTTCTGTCCTTCATGCATTGGGCCACAGATAAAACTCTTCTCGCTGAGAGATGCCCCTCCAATTGCATCCAGCAGTTTTATAATTAGATTTATTATATAAGTTTTATAATAGGATTGCTTATGCATGAGTTTCACTTTTTATGTAACTGAATAAAGTGCTCCAAAATTTTGGCTGAAAGTTTCGACCAGAACATGATCAGATCGACATCTCCTCAAAACTTGATTATAAAGCGCTCTGATGTCGGTGCGATGTCACACAGAGTCTTCAGGAGAAACCAGGCTTTTTCACGAGCCTTTAAAGGTGCAGTGTGTAATCTTTAGCAGCATCTAGTGGTGATGTTGCGAACTGCACCCAACAGAAGTTACGGTGGCTGACAGGAAGTGATGTTGTCGTATGAGACAGCAGAGAGTAGCCAGTTAAACAATGAGCTTTCTTTACAAAGATAAATTAAGAAATTAGGTTTGCTTAATTATTCAGTAAAGCAATATGTTATTGCGAATAATATTGTTACCTGTTCTTCATTGTGTCAGTGTTTTATCCACTGACTTAAGCTAGCTACTTTACATGAAGAACAACATAGTGACGAAACGCGTTTGTCCGCTCAGGGCCACCGTAGAAACATGTCGATGTAAGCGGACCCGCGGTGTGTGTAGAGAGAAATAAGCTAATAAAAACATAACGGTTCATTAAATAAGGTCCTTATACATCACTGAAAACATAGTTATGTTTATGATATTGCATTTCTGTCAACAGATCCTCCTAAATATCACACACTGCACCTTTAGATATCTCTGAACTGATGCATGTCATGCACACGTCTGGTGATGTGCAACCCCTGTTTTGACACTTAAAGTCATCGTGGTGTAAAAATGGTCCATGTTTATCTTCTAAATTTGTGCTCCTGATTTTATTACAAACGATTCATCAGTGCATGTCAAGTTATCAGGGTTTCTTTGCCTCAGTGTTTGCCCAAACTTGACAAAAGGCTTCAATCGACTTCAGAGGGTGCGTGGAGCATAGCAACTCAACAGCAGTGTAAAATCACATGCACTTAGTGCACATGGCCAGTTAGCATATTAGATGCTAAAACCGCTAACATCAACAAACAACTTGCAAACATACACAACATCTGTAGTCACTAAAGAATTGAGTCTCTGTCCGACCAGTAGCGTCTCAAAGTTGATGAACACATTGTGGCTTTTCCCAGCTGTGGTTTACTCAACTCAATGATTACAATCTTTCTCCTTTGGTTTTATAACCATCAACAACACCAACTTGGGTAGAAGAAGCACATCCACTTTTCAAACAACGCATGCTGATAATCACACACACACACAGACACACACACCTGTAATGTGCGGTTTCAATGGCCAATCAGCTTCCTTGTAACTTCCAGGTTGCATTATGTGCTCATAACCAATAGGCTGCATTCATTTTGATCTCAAATCTCTCTTTTTTTCTTTATTTATTTAACAATGATGAATATAATTGTTTTTTGTTTTGTTTTTTTGTTTCTGCAATTTCAAGTTTAGCTTAACACTTTACATTATTGGATCTTCTTCTTGTCTTCATAAGGGCTCTTCCCTCTTAAACGGTTAGTTCACCCAGAAATTAAAGTTATGTCAGTAATTACTCTCCCTCATGTTGTTCCAACCCCGAAAGTCTGTTTTTTGTTTTTTTTTGGCGCACAAAAAGTATTCTCGTCGCTTGATAAACTTATGGTTGAGCCACTGTAGTCACTTGGACTATTTTAACGATGTCTTACTAACTTTCTGGGCTGGCAAGTTTCAGTAACAGAGAAGCCTATGGAGGAGTGATCCAGCGATGCGTGTTACAATGTTACAACTTCGCTACCGACAGCCAATCACGTGGCTCATATTCGCATGATTTGGACAGTCACAGAAACACGGCATGTTGTATATAAACAGCCGTTGTAACGTTTGAGGGAACAAATGACACAAGTGACACAAAGCACGACAATTGGATTTCATTCTTACCTTTATAGTCTATTCAGTATAAATTTGACAGTAAAGTCAGCGATATATAATAAAACAGGTCGTGTTCTGTCATCCAATCAATGACACTGACACTGCAAATATGCAAATAAGAACCGTAACCCAAGGCTTAGGAATGTACAGTGTGGATTTATTGATAACCCTGGGTAATTATGAGCAGTTTGAAACATGAACATGAAACAGGAACATTTCTGTTTACCCTGGGTTAAGTATGACCCAGGGTTAAATGGCCCTTTAATCTTTCATTTTTCATAGATTATTGGTCCAGTAAGTATTTGGTCGTCATTGTTTTAGGCTGATATGTACTTTCTCAAATCTTGCCAGTATTTAACGCAGTCATTTAATGTAGGTTAATGCTGATTTAATAAGGACACAATAATAATGGCAAATAATGAAAAAGTGTTAGTATTAGCTGTGGAGCGGCGTTACGATCAGCGTTAGAGATGACCTCCTGTGATCATATTTACTGAGGCTTCAGGCTAATACGGCTTCTGAGATTCTCATTTCTCTGAGTGTGTGTGTGTGTGTGTGTGTGCTCAGATCTCATCGATCAGGGATTCGGTCACATTAATGATGCCTGCTGGTGCTTCTCGGCCGCTCTGAGTCTCTGTGAGCGTCAACAGGGGAAACAAAACCAGAGATTCGCTTGAGTTTGGGTCCTTCTGAAGCTTCAGCCGTAGCTCTGCAGAGTTAGCACTAATGAGGGGATTCAGGACACACACACACACACACACACACACTCATATACAGGCTTTAAATTAACAGTAGTTTAACTTTGTCATGATATTGTTAAAATGATGATCAAATATAGAAAATATGAGTTAAAGACAAACAAATATATATATATATATATATATATATATATATATATATATATATATGTGGGTGTGGGTGTATTATCATTATCATTTATACGTTTAATTATTTATAATTAATCTTATTTGTAATTTATAATTAAATTTACCATTAAAAAATGTTAAATCCCAGAAACAAAATACTGGATAAACTTCCATAATTTGACACATTTGTGACTGAAACAGAACAGTGTTATTTTTTTATTATTTACAGTATATACTACTATATACTACTAGCTTTTATTATATATTTTCAGTTTTTATTTTTATTTCACTTTACTTTTTTAATAACTAATAATGATTTTGTTATTTTGATATTATGAAGATATATAAAGCTATATATTGATCTATATATAGCTTTAATTTTTATTTTCAAGTTTTAGTTTTTGGTAACATTTTAAAACAAGGTTTTTAACTTTAGCAATAATGGAAAAATACTTCTGAACCATTTATTAATCTTAGTTCATGTTAATTTCATTTACAAAGATTAATAAATATAGTAAATGAGTGCATTAACTAGTGAAACGTTACCGAACTTAAACGTGTGACATCACTAATCCCTCCTACTTTTAAGCCCCTCCCCTTCAACCACATGACCCATTCTGGAACGTAAGACTACAGTTTCACTATCCAATCAATTCCTGCTCTGCTTTTTTCACGTAAAATATCTTGTTTCATTCAGAAAGACATTACAAGTAAAATGTGGTTGTGAAAAATGTTTCATCTTGACTTTTAAAGACGTTTCCGTACGTATTTCCGAGTGCATCATCGGGTTATTCTTAGACGGCACCTTGGCTCCGTTTTCAATCGTTATTCCAATTAATTCGTCCACGTGTCATCTTAGACGCTTGCGCCAGTGTGTTCAATAACCTCTCGTTAAATCTCCATCCCTCATTTACTTTAATTGCAGTTTGTGTGAACATAAAGCCGTCTTGTTAAAATGGCCTTTAAAGCACATATTTAAGGGTGATTTAAGTTCCTGTGAAACGAAGACGTGCCCCGGAGCTGCTAATTACAGCGTTAGCCCACTATATTTACTGAGAGAGAGAGAGAGAGAGAGAGAGAGAGAGAGAGAGAGAGAGAGGATGATGAATTTGAAAGAGGAGAAGACTCGGATTTATTTGATTAAAAATACAGTAAAAATTGTGAAATATTTTTTTGAATTTTAAATAAGTGTTTTCTAAGTGAATATATAGAAAAGTGTAATTTATTCCTGTGATCAAAGCTGAATTTTCAGCATCATTACTCCAGTCTTCAGTGTCACATGATCCTTCAGAAATCACTCTAATATGATGATTTGATGCTCATGAAACATTTATGATTATTATCAATGTTGAAAACGGTTCATATTTTGGTGGAAATCGTGATTTTTCTGAATTCTTTGATGAATAGAAAGTTCAAAAGAACCACATTTATTTGAAATCGAATCTTTTGTAACATTATAAGTGTCTTTACACTGTCACTTTTAATCAGTTTAATGCGTCCTTGATGAATAAAAGTTTGGAGTTTGATTGACAGGTGTGTGCATGACATGGAAACACTGTTTTGCTTTAATTATCCTGTTGAGATTTAGTTGCATAATCAGCTAAATGATTTTATTCAGATGAAACGTTTGGGTTTATCTCTGAATCCCTTCAACGGAAAATAAGATTGACCGTGGATAAATCCAGATGAAATTTGAGCGAAGGACAGCACGGCTTGTCCTAAAAATGCAAATCCAGGCGATAACAAACAGCTGTCCCGGGTTACCGATGGGAAATGTCACTCTAACCGGCCACAAACACGGCATTTGATTAGGATTTACTGTACTGAGATTAGATTATCCAACCTGATCCCTCTCCACCATCTGCCTCGTTCCCGGCATTTGGTTTCATTTTTAAGCACATGTACGTCTTAGTATGAAGACGAGCGTTTGCCCTTGGTGTGGGTGCCAACAGCAATGCATCATGGGATTGAGTGACGGTGTTTGTCATTGAGCCTTTTGTTTGTAGCTATACACTAAAGCATTAAATATTTTGCACAAAGCCATCATATGAGAAGATATGGAGCATGCAACTCTTTTTTAAAGCGTGAACTCAGCATGCATCGCCGTTCAGCTTCATTGATTCAGTCTTAAAAACGTCTCTAGGGAAGAAGATCATGCGAGTTTGGAAGCACATGAGGGTCAGGAGGGATTTACGAGCATTTCTGTGAAATACGGATGCAATATAAATTTTTGGGTCAGCAAAAGGAGTCGTTACACATGATCAGGCTGAATGTATTATGCATCGCCACACCTGTGAATGAGTTCTGTTGTGTGTTTTTAGAGCAGGTTTCTTTGAACAGATAAACCTGGGCGGAACCGTCCCGATGTTGAGGAGCGCACAGGACCGCGTGTGAAAGCGTCTGTGTGATTGTTCATTTAAGAGGAAACACAGATGGTGAGACTGTGTAATGCGACGACTCTGTGTGTGTGTGTGTGTGTGTGTGTGTGTGTGTGTGTGTGTGTGTGTGTGTGTGTGGTGATCCACCTTCCCCGAAACACCAGAGCATGATGGGATATCAGTCCTTGTGGTGCGTCGACATTACTCGATGCTGATGATGGGGCAAAACCAATACAAATAAGGCTAATAAATTAAATTTAAATTGTTTTAAAATAAAAACAGTTACTAACAAATTTTTTAATCATATAAATGTCAAAAAAATTACTAATTAAATCCTAAATATGTAAAGTTAAATTAATTTTAAAATAACATTCAAAATAAAACACTTGCTGAAATGTAAAAATCTTAAAAATGTCAATGTAAAATGGGTCTTTTCATTATATATAAGTAGTTATAATTATAGTAAGTAATGTGTTATATAAATGTAAACAATTATATTCATAAAACAATTATTAAATCATAAATATGTAAAGTTAAATAAATAATTGTAAAATAAAAAGTCAAAATAAAGCACTTACTAAAAATGTATTAAATCTCAAAAATGTAACAATTAAAATCTTAAATGTCCAAATAAAATGGGTCTTTTTTCATTATATGCAAGTAGTTAGGCCTATAATTACAGTAAGTAATTTGTTTACCTGTTAAAATAAAAACAATCAAAATAAAACACTTACTAAAAATACATTTAATAAATATTTAAATAAATAAACACTTTCTAAAATTATTTAAATCATATAAATGTAAAAAATTATATTCATAAAATAATTAAATCATAAATATGTAAAGTTAAAATAAATAATTGCAAAATAAAAAGTCAAAATAAAGCACTTACTAAAAATGTATTAAATCTCAAAAATGTAACACTTGAAATCTTAAAAATGTCCAAATAAAATGGGTATTTTTTCATTATATATAAGTAGTTATAATGACAGTAAGTAATTTAACCATTAACCGTCATCAGAGAACCAGGAACATTTGAATTTGTGGTTAAATTATTGAAATACTAAATTAAAAACTCATGGGTATAGGGGAAAAAATCATCTAAAAAAAAAACAAAACATTTAATATAAATCTTAATGGCGCAAGGGAATGGACCATTTAGTTTGTGTGATTCGTATTCATAAATTCATTTTTAATTTATGTATGCATATGAATCACAAACTAAATGGTCCATTCCCTTGTTCCATTAAGATTAATACAAAATGTTTTAAGCTCTATTTATTTTTTACTCATTTACAATTCCTAATTCATAAAAGTAATGATATGTATGGATTATTCAATTTAATTTGATGTAATTTTACTATAAAATTGAAATTTGTAAATCTTGAAAAAGGGCTTAAATAAGTTTGTGAATCCATGCTTTAAAAAGAAAGAATATCTCTGCTCCAAATGCTAGTGAAATGCCCAATAAATAAGACAGTCAAATTCATAAATTGACCTTTTTACACACTATTGTTGCGTTCATGTTGCATGTTTTCATGATGCAGCTCTCTGGGACTGAAAGCAGCGTGTGTGAATGTCAGAGAGCAGTCGAGGTGATCCCACGTGTGAGTCTCTCGTCAGACTTTGATTCGCAGAGAGCTGGACTTGGACCGAGATCAGTGTGTTTGAGTCTGGCGTGATATTCCCGATCCCTGTGCAGAAGAGGAGTCTGGGATGCCGGAGGAATGGAAGCGGTTCAAAGAAAAGCACAAGCCCACTCAGACTCTCTCCTCTGGGCGAGCGAGGTTATTCTGAGATGGTGTGTGTGTGTGTGTGTGTGTGTGTGTGTGTGTGTGTGTGTGTGTGTGTGTGTGTGTGTGTGTGTGTGTGTGTGTGTGTGTGTGTGTGTGTGTGTGTGTGTGTGTGTGTGTGTGTGTGTGTGTGTGTATGAAGAGCTGGAGAAGAGATTGCAGAACTTACAGGCTGATGTTTGGAGTCATTTTAAACCGTTTTTTACGCGTTCTCTGTTGTTTTAATGTGTTTGAGAATTTATGCATTGGTTTGTGATTTGGTGTTGCTTCTTATTTTCATTGGCACAATTCACAATGTTTCAAAGCAGCTTTACAGAAAAATCATGATGTCACTGTTTCTGTCTTAAAGGTGACATTATTCCCCTTTTCACAAGATGTAATATAAATATATGGTGTCCCCAGAATGTGTCTCAAAATATCCCCCAGATCATTTATTATAGCTTATCAAATATGCTCATTTTTGGCTGTGAACATGAACACGTCATTTGTGTGTGTGTGTTCCTTTAAATGTAAATGAGCTGCTGCTTCAGAAGAGGGCGGAGCTTCAGATACCCCGCAATAACAAAACAGGCCAATCTCACTCATCCAGAATCCCAGAATAACCAGTAGCGAGTGCAGCCTTACGGAGAGACTCAGGAAGAGTTTCACTTTTAGATGTTTCTGAACATTAGTGGAGACATTGTGTTAGAACTGGTTTCACTGCTAGAACTGGTTTCACTGCTAGAACTGGTTTCACTGCTAGAACTGGTCACTGTTAGAACTGGTTTCACTGTTAGAACTGGTCTCACTGTTAGAACTGGTTTCACTGTTAGAACTGGTTTCACTGTTAGAACTGGTTTCACTGCTAGAACTGGTCACTGTTAGAACTGGTTTCACTGTTAGAACTGGTCTCACTGTTAGAACTGGTTTCACTGTTAGAACTGGTTTCACTGTTAGAACTGGTTTCACTGTTAGAACTGGTTTCACTGCTAGAACTGGTCACTGTTAGAACTGGTTTCACTGTTAGAACTGGTTTCACTGTTAGAACTGGTCTCACTGTTAGAACTGGTTTCACTGTTAGAACTGGTCACTCTTAGATCTGGTCACTGTTAGAACTGGTTTCACTGTTAGAACTGTTTTCACTGTTAGAACTGGTCACTGTTAGAACTGGTCACTGTTAGAACTGGTCTCACTGTTAGAACTGGTTTCACTGTTAGAACTGGTCACTGTTAGAACTGGTTTCACTGTTAGAACTGGTCACTGTTAGAACTGGTCACTGTTAGAACTGGTTTCACTGTTAGAACTGGTCACTGTTAGAACTGGTCACTGTTAGAACTGGTTTCACTGTTAGAACTGGTCACTCTTAGAACTGGTTTCACTGTTAGAACTGGTCACTGTTAGAATTGGTCACTGTTAGAACTGGTCACTCTTAGAACTGGTTTCACTGTTAGAACTGGTCACTGTTAGAACTGGTCACTCTTAGAACTGGTTTCACTGTTAGAACTGGTTTCACTGTTAGAACTGGTCACTCTTAGAACTGGTTTCACTGTTAGAACTGGACACTGTTAGAACTGGTTTCACTGTTAGAACTGGTCACTGTTAGAACTGGTTTCACTGTTAGAACTGGTTTCACTGTTAGAACTGGTTTCACTGTTAGAACTGGTCACTGTTAGAACTGGTTTCACTGTTAGAACTGGTCACTGTTAGAACTGGTTTCGCTGTTAGAACTGGTCACTGTTAGAACTGGTCACTGTTAGAACTGGTCACTCTTAGAACTGGTTTCACTGTTAGAACTGGTCACTCTTAGAACTGGTTTCACTGTTAGAACTGGTTTCACTGTTAGAACTGGTCACTGTTAGAACTCGGTCTCACTCTTATAACTGGTTTCACTGTTAGAACTGGTCACTGTTAGAACTGGTTCCACTGTTAGAACTGGTCACTGTTAGAACTGGTTTCACTGTTAGAACTGGTCTCACTCTTATAACTGGTTTCACTGTTAGAACTGGTCACTGTTAGAACTGGTCACTGTTAGAACTGGTCACTCTTAGAACTGGTTTCACTGTTAGAACTGGTTTCACTGTTAGAACTGGTCACTGTTAGAACTGGTCACTCTTAGAACTGGTTTCACTGTTAGAACTGGTCACTCTTAGAACTGGTTTCACTGTTAGAACTGGTTTCACTGTTAGAACTGGTCACTGTTAGAACTCGGTCTCACTCTTATAACTGGTTTCACTGTTAGAACTGGTCACTGTTAGAACTGGTTCCACTGTTAGAACTGGTCACTGTTAGAACTGGTTTCACTGTTAAAACTGGTCTCACTCTTATAACTGGTTTCACTGTTAGAACTGGTCACTGTTAGAACTGGTCACTGTTAGAACTGGTCACTCTTAGAACTGGTTTCACTGTTAGAACTGGTTTCACTGTTAGAACTGGTCACTGTTAGAACTGGTCACTCTTAGAACTGGTCACTCTTAGAACTGGTTTCACTGTTAGAACTGGTTTCACTGTTAGAACTGGTCACTGTTAGAACTGGTTTCACTGTTAGAACTGGTCACTCTTAGAACTGGTTTCACTGTTAGAACTGGTCACTCTTAGAACTGGTTTCACTGTTAGAACTGGTCACTGTTAGAACTGGTTTCACTGTTAGAACTTGTCACTGTTAGAACTGGTTTCACTGTTAGAACTGGTTTCACTGTTAGAACTGGTTTCACTGTTAGAACTGGTCACTGTTAGAACGGGTCACTGTTAGAACTGGTCACTGTTAGAACTGGTGTCACTGTTAGAACTGGTCACTGTTAGAACTGGTCACTCTTAGAACTGGTTTCACTGTTAGAACTGGTTTCACTGTTAGAACTGGTCACTGTTAGAAATGGTTCCACTGTTAGAACTGGTCACTGTTAGAACTGGTTTCACTGTTAGAACTGGTCTCACTCTTATAACTGGTTTCACTGTTAGAACTGGTCACTGTTAGAACTGGTCACTGTTAGAACTGGTCACTGTTAGAACTGGTCACTCTTAGAACTGGTCACTCTTAGAACTGGTTTCACTGTTAGAACTGGTTTCACTGTTAGAACTGGTCACTGTTAGAACTGGTTTCACTGTTAGAACTGGTCACTGTTAGAACTGGTTTGGTTTCACTGTTAGAACTGGTTTCACTGTTAGAACTGGTCACTGTTAGAACTGGTTCCACTGTTAGAACTGGTCACTGTTAGAACTGGTTTCACTGTTAGAACTGGTCTCACTCTTATAACTGGTTTCACTGTTAGAACTGGTCACTGTTAGAACTGGTTTCACTGTTAGAACTGGTTTCACTGTTAGAACTGGTTTCACTGTTAGAACTGGTCACTCTTAGAACTGGTCACTCTTAGAACTGGTTTCACTGTTAGAACTGGTTTCACTGTTAGAACTGGTCACTGTTAGAACTGGTTTCACTGTTAGAACTGGTCACTCTTAGAACTGGTTTCACTGTTAGAACTGGTCACTCTTAGAACTGGTTTCACTGTTAGAACTGGTCACTGTTAGAACTGGTTTCACTGTTAGAACTGGTTTCACTGTTAGAACTGGTTTCACTGTTAGAACTGGTCACTGTTAGAACGGGTCACTGTTAGAACTGGTTTCACTGTTAGAACTGGTTTCACTGTTAGAACTGGTCACTG